>NW_004949101.1:6534923-6547606 GCF_000317375.1 Microtus ochrogaster | reverse complement strand
GACCCAGCAATACCACTCTTGGGAATATACCCGAGATGCCCTATCATATGACAAAAGCATTTGTTCAAGTATGTTCATAGCAGTATTATTTGTAATAGCCAGAACCTGGAAACAACCTAGATGTCCTTCAATGGAAGAATGGATGAAGAAAGTGTGGAATATATGCTAATTTAAATCTTAAATTCTCTTGAAAGCCATGACAGGAAATGACACTAGTGACCTTTTAGGCTCTTGCAGTGATTTGCAACACACTTTCAGAAGAGGCCTGTTGAGTGACTTAGTTAATTATATATACTTTCCACATCCAGAAGAACCTATGTATTGCACTGGAGAAATTATGAGGCCAAAGCACTTCCGCTGATTACAAATATGACAAATACACAGACTTTCCATGGCCAAATACTCCAATAGTATTCCTTGAGAATCCCGTTATCAGCTTGAAGTCCACAGTCTTATTACAGATTTAATGTGTATTTTCTTAGTAACAGTGCAAATTTTACCAGAGTAATAGAACGCTAGATGTGGTTTTCTGTGTGTATGTGCAAAAACAATACTTTCACAGCTCATTGGGGGGTCACCCTGAAAAGCTTTCAAATAGTAAAAGAATGACGCCATGAAGAACTCTTAAAAGCCATATCCTGTTAGCTCTGAAATAGTCATAAAAGTTGCTTGTCTATTTGTTTGTTTGGGGGTTCTTTTGTTTTATTTAAGAAGAAACTTTTGAAGGGAACTATTGATGTGGCAAATTCCATCCTTCTTTAATGCAGAAAGGAGGATTTGGCTCTTGCCTTGAGTCTAAGGGAAAGATATTCAGCAGGATAAAGTCTAAGAATGCCAAAACCAATTCTTACAATTAGGCAATAGATTTCACACATTTGAAAAATGTGAAGTTAGAAACGGGTTGACACCTTATACCGTAGAGCAGAGAGCAGGTCATTGCCATTAGGATTTGGGTTTATTGGGATCAAAGGATCTAAGTGTGGCGTGTTAAGACTAGAAACCTAGGGAGGATCTGGTGTGGGATTATTTTGGATTGAGTCCAGTGGGGTCACCAGAGGCATAAACGGACTGCAGCAGAGAGAATCTAAAAATAGAGTCCGATTCCCTAGGTCAAGAAAAAAAAATGCTGTTTTCTAGTATTTTCTAGAGGATGATGAGAGACAACGCCTAAGTTGCTTCATGTTTGATCCCTTGTCCTATGTCTTCTCAGTGTAGAGGTAACTATTTTAGAAGCCTGGCTTCGATCATTCTATCAAACCTCCAGCCTACATGCTGATTCTACTTCCCAGAGCTGGGGAATTCTCATGCTACCATACTACTATGATTTGGAAGGTGAGTTTCCAGGACTTAAACAGATGTCACATTTTAGAAAATGGAGTCAGCAGAGCTCCAAATAGGAAATCAGCTCAGTCTGAGTATCCTTCTTTTCCTGAAGGATCAAAGTGTTTCACATGATAGCAAGAAAGCAGGTTTGAAGTTAATATATTTTCTACTAGTGTTTCCAGTTATACCTTGTCATAACACACACACACACACACACACACACACACACACACACACCAGAAACATAAATTATAATATAGCACAAATATTATAATAGGAGAGACTCACAAAACTTGTGTTTATTGCTTGTCTGTATTGCTGGCTGACATGTGTGCATTTTAACTGCAAACCCTCCAGGACCCCTCACCCTCTCCTGATTATTGTCCTGCATTGAGCCATTACACCTTTTAAAATGTCCAAAGATGAAGCCATCAATAGCCGCAATGAGCCCCGTCTACAAATTAGAGCTTGGCACCTGTTATCTGACACTTTGATATCAAGATTTAAAAAGCCATTTCAATCGAAACCACACGATTTGATTCAGGCTTCTAAGGACCATGCTCTTATTTTTTTTTATGTGGGACAAAGTTTAAAACTAAAAAACTTGGTTTGTGGTAACTTCTTTGAAAAACTTTAGCAGTAAGATCTTGGGCAAAATGCCCTCTCTGAGTTCTCTGTTTCATCAACTGTCAATTGAAAATATCAGATGGGTAATGAGAACCAAATAAAGTAATGAAGGAAAACCGACCACAAATACTTAAATGCTTGTATTTCTAGAGAAAGTATATTAATTGACATATAAATTTAAAAATTTTTCCATTGGTATTTAGTTTGCACAGAGAAAAATGCATGGGAATTACTCTCCAGTGAACCCAAGCTTAGATGGATAGGGGGACCACACTGGGACCAGAACTCTATGTGGCCAACAAATGCCTTCCCACCAAAATAGTTTTAGGTTCTAGGTTCCTGTTCCCTAGCCCCAACACTCATTCCAAAGTTGCTTCTTCAGGTTTCTGCTGTTCTGTCCATATTCCTCTAAATCTACTAATATTGGCTGTTGTTTGTATTATTCCAGGAAGCAGTCCTATGAAAAGCCCATTTGATCTTAATTTTGCACGGCTCACTCAGTCACTTTGTTTAATCACTTCACTTATGATCCTCCTCAAAAAGTTACTTGCAAAAAAACCAGCAAGAAACACCATAAATATGTTCCCTTACACAGACACACTTTTCCCTCTAGCTTTCTAAAAGAAAATAGTGACTTCTAAGAGAGCATCAGGAAACCTAAACGAACCACAACATGGGTGTGTGATGTCTAATACGCTGAGAAATCGTCTTATCGAAAAACCTTTGGTTCAGAGCCTGGAGAGGAAGGTAAAGACATTTTTAAAAATCAGAAACTCAGAGGAGATAAATGGGGCTTGATGAGCACTTGAGATGAATACCACAGGCTAATGCGAGCAATCAGCAGGTTTGTGAAGAATATGCTGATATCGGCAGGAAAAAATGCAGTGGCAGAGGAGAGCTTACAGATAAACAGGGGAGCTCAAAAATATTATTGCTAGAAAAGCCTTGACATTTTGACCATCGCTTATGGTTGCAGGTAGATGGGAAATGAAGAAATCTGCTTTTGCAATTGATTAGCCTTCCTGTAATAAATTCATCCAAAGAGGAATCTCAGAATTCTCCTAGAGAAACTCTTATCTCACAGCCAATCATTCAGGAAACCCTCATTTGTAAGAATATTTTGTCACAGGATGACAAAACTAATGGGAAACACACACACATACAAAGAGAAAGACAGAGAAAGGGAGAGAGGGAAAATATATAAAACTTTGAATCAGGAATTAAATATTGAAAGTTATCTCAATTCATGACCTAGATTGATTGAACGTATTGAACGTTTTCATAAATATCACCCTTGGTCTCGCTATGTTTATCAGTGGCAGCCCCCATCACTAACAATAAAACCTGTACTTTGGGTTATTCAAGGCTTATAGAACTCACCCTGCCATGCCTCTGGGAGACATCTCCGTGGGTGCTTCTTGTAAAGTTTCTCTGCTTAACAGTTACAAACATTACCATCAAAGTAGTGTGCCCACTTCCCATTCTAAATAGAATATGTTGTCCCCAATTTTCAGCTGAAACAAACAAAAATAAATAAATGTAATACACTCACAACTTTGTGAAACATACATGATCCCACTTTTTTCTTACGGAGATGGAGTAAACATTTGTTGAATTCTGATACTCTTCCTGGAAGGGAGTTCTTCAGGCCTTATGGTTTGGTGAACATGGTCATTTGACTGATGCTGACTTTCTAGGTAACAATATTCAAATAACAAGAGCCTTAAACAGGGCACATTGATCTCTCATTATAGTAGAATTGAATAGGGGATATGACTTTATTCCCAAATAAACATACTCTCCTGAGCCCCTAGAGATAGTCTCGTAGCTAGTAGGATGAGCTTCCTACATCTTTCATCGAAGAATATACAACCCAGACTCTTCACAATATTGGGGTTACTAAAACAGGGAGCTCCATTTCCGGAATCAACAGTGGTTGCATCAGCTAAGGAGAGCCAATGTCATTTCCCGTTCTTGTAGTCCTCGTCTGGAGACAGGTCGCTCTGGAGAAGCAAAAGTGTGGTCACTGTCTTCTAACTTAGCATGACTCTTAAAGGTAGTCTTGGCTTCAACCTCTTTAGAGACTATGTTACACAACTTGAACTACTCCAGTTCTCTACCGGATGTCATTTGCCCTCCTCCCTTTTGTGGGTATTCACCTTAAACTCCCTCAGTGTCTTCTGGCATGCAAATCTGTATTTCAGCACTGGTCTCCCCAGAAATTCAAATGTAGGCAGCTACTTTGTTTAAACAGGGCTAATAGATGCAAATCTGATGAAGCTCTTTATTAGGTCAGGAACTAGGGGAAATGTCTCAAATGGTAATACTTTGTAACATTCATCTAAAAGGAAGAGACCACTTGATGAAAATGAGTTTGGTAGAGAAGGCAACTCCAGTATAATAACTCCTATGTGATGAAAACAGATGTAAGATAGTTGGAAAATTGATACATACATAAGATGTTTCAATGGACTAATAGTTTTTAGAAAAATTGCCATTTTATTTGTTGTAATAAAAGAAAGTCCCTACTGGTTTCCCCTGTTTGGGAGTCCACATATATTTCTTTCAATGTATCTTAGGACTAAGGAGATAGTTTAGTTATGCAAGCATATCGTGTCTATTGAGGGCCATCATGAAAGCCCAACGAGCTGGATTTGACACCCAGAACTCTTCATAAAATATCTGGAGTTTTGGCACATGCTGGTAATCTCAGTATCATGGAGTTAGAGACAGGGAGAGCCTGGTATCATGCTAAACAGCCTACTCCATGTTCTCTGAACAACTGAGAGACTCTGTTTTCAAAACAGAAGAAAAAAAAAAGATGAGACAGAAGGTTCCTGTATTGGCTAGTTTTATGTCAACTTGACACCATCTAGAATCATCTGAAAGTAGGGAACTTCAATTAAGAAAATGCCTCCATATGATCCAGTTGTAGGGCATTTGCTTAAGGATTAATTGCTGGGGAAGGGCCCAGTCATTTGTGGATAGTTGTATCTCTGGGTTGGTGGTCCTCAGGTAGAGAAGAAAACAGGGTGAGGAAGTGATGGGAAGAAATTCATTAAGGAGCATCCGTCCATGGCCTCTGTATCAGCTCCTGTCTCCAGGTTCCTGCCCTGTTTGAGTTCCTGTCCTGACTTACAGCTAAGCCCTGTCCTCCTCAAGTTTCTTTGGTCATGGTTTTTCATCACAGCAATAGCGACCCTGATGAGGATAGTTCCTAAGGAAGGACACCAGCATCAGAGTTTACCTCTAGCCTCTACATACACAGAACCATGAGAGCACTCTGCCAAAATGTATCATAGAGGTGTAGGCAATGCACACTTACAGAATAATTATCTTATTTCTTAACTGTTTCTGTCTGTCTTCCTTACTGTAATATTGCTGTGAAGAGACTCCAGGACCAAGGCAGATCATAGAAGAAAGCATTTAATTGGTGATTTGTTTTCAGTTTCAGGTTAGTCATCATGGTGGGGAGTATGGTGACAGGGCATACATACATGGCACTACAGCAATAGTTATCTATACAGGAGAGAGAGAGAGAGAGAGAGAGAGAGAGACAGAGACAGAGACAGAGACAGACAGAGAGAGAGACAGAGAGACAGAGAGATAGAGACAGAGAGAGAGAGAGACAGAGAGAGAGAGAGAGAGAGAGAGAGAGAAAGAGAGAGAGAGACAGAGAGAGAGAGAGAGAGAGAGAGAAACAGAGAAACAGAAACAGAGAGAGAGACAGAGAGAGAGAGAGAGAGAGACAGACAGACAGACAGACAGACAGACAGACAGACAGAGAGAAACCTGTCTTAAGGGTCCACCAATATCCAAATATTCACATATATGATCCTATAAAAGCCATTCTCATTGAAGCCACCATACCATCCAACAATGATAATGGTATGGCTGAATGTTGTTGTTTTCAGATCCTATAGCACTTATAAGTTAGAAATGATAGCAATATAACCAGGTCAAAGTGCCACAGAACTGGAGTCTATAACCTCAATGCAAGGGAATTAGGAGTAGTTGCCCAAGTTTTTTCTACTCATTCTTCTTCCTTCCTTTTGTTTTCCCACTTACACACACAAAAAAGAACAATGCTCCCCCTTGTGTGTGTATGTGTGTGTTTGTATGTATGTGTGTGTATGTATGTATGTATGTATGTATATATGTATGTGTGCATGTGGTTTAAATTTATTTTTTAGAGTCATGTGCTCAAACACTGAAACTGTTTCTGGGAATAGAGCCTAGATAGGATTATTTAAAAAAAAAAAAAAAACCTACTTTCTTCTCCTGTAGCATGTCTAGATTTGACAGGCATTGAGCCCTTCATCTAGGAATAAATTGTGTATGATTCAAAAGACCTAATGCGCCACCCCAGTCACCAATCATACCAACAATTACAAGCCATCTCCACTAAGTTTGACCACAAAATTTAGGCATCACTTCTTAGAATCATTGTCAATTTGTAAGAATGTAAGAATGCCATGGTTTTCTGAGGATGGCAGTGATACATGGTCCGACATGGGAGGAAGTTCTTGATGAGGCAGGATTTCTGATTTTGGCTTCACTGGAGTTCCACCTTTGTAGCCAGATCCTTACCTTCTCTATGCTATGATATACTCTTCACTTTAGGGACATCAGTAATTCACTGATAACTGGTTTTCTTAGATCTGATTATTTCTGTTGTAAATTTCAAATCCTAAAATGAAATTATTCCATAGCACATTTTACAAGTATCTCACCGTCTTTCACTTTTACTTATTCATGCTAATCTGTGGGAGGTTGACTCTTTACCTGATCCAACCCAAATATGCCTCCCAGATACAGTTCAATAGATAGATTTACTGAAAGAAAATCATTCAACATGGCTGGTTAGATTATAAGGAAAGAAAACGTGCCTTACAGGCCCCTTTGATTTGTATTCCCGCCTATTCCTTTAAGTGGCATTTTCCTTCCTTATAAACTAACCAGCTATGTTGAGTGATTTTCTTCTAACACGTCTCTTCAGCCTCTTACCAGGTCTCTGAACTCTTCCTACATCTCTCTTTTCTCGTTTACCTGTAGAGCAGTTCACATGTGGCCGATGACCTACACTTTTCACCTCCTTTGTGCTAAGCAAAATGGGTTTGAATAGCAAGGCATGAGTCCCTCTCTCTCTGCCATCTTGGGGCATTGCTCTTTGTAACATAGATTTATATCATGTTTTCCTTCAGTTGCCACAGAAAGATGCAAAATGAAAAGGGGGTATTGATTCTTTTCCAGAACCTCCATGGGGAAGGACTACTTTGGAGAACTTTAGTTAGAAAAGAAAATGTGTTTGAGTTTCTCAGTGAATGAGATGGAAGGAAGCAAATTTCTGATTATTTGCTAGTTGATAACAAAGAACTCTGTGCAGCTTAATCTCACATGAAATATGTACATCTAAAAATACCAGATTGAAAACATGTCAGATAGTAATTTGCTTCTAACTTAAAAACAATGATTACAATGACGTGTGTATATGAAATAGATGTATTTTAGCCCATATCTTATGGCATAGACATGTTATCTAGCACTTTCTGTAACTCATCTTTCAAACTTACCACTAAAAAATTTTCCTCGATCTTAATCTAGTTATAACTTCTTGATGTCATTCAAGGTTCACAGCTTCTTTTTATTTAATGTATGCATACCTGAGTATATGCATATACACCACATATACACACAGAAGCAAAAATGGGAATCAGATCCTCTGGGAATAGGAATTATGAGAAGCTGCAAGCCACCTGTTGTGAGTGTTTGAAACCAAACCCAATTACTCTACAGTAACAGTGAGTTCTCTTAGCCAACACTCCATCATTCCAGGCCTGTATTCCTTTTTCTTAACTGTAGTCAAGTCACGATGCTTTTTGGCATCCTAGACCCAGTACAAACATGCCAATTGAGTATGTACCTAAGTTACCTGATTTTATCATTGAAATTAACTTTATTGACAACTGTCAACATAGCTATACTTCTAATTACCTTGTTAAGGTTATTATAGTCCATTCATTTCTTCTGACTTTGTTTTTCTATTTCAAGTGGTAAGAGCCAGCTAAGAAAGAAGGTAACAAAACTATGGTACTACTTCACCGAAAAGTCTTCCATGTTTAGCTGTTTCTTTTTTAGCAGAGTTCAGAAGGACTTTTGAGGTTGCTACTCTGCCTTATTTAGGATGATCTTGTCACCTCTCATTCAGACTCCAGGTCTTACCTCTGTTCCCAGCTTGCTTCTCCCCCTACTGAAGATAATCTCATTATTATTCTCAATTTATTAGGTATTACAGACCCTTCAGGACTGACAATGGGTTTCAATCTTCTAATGAACATGGTTCCTTTCTTCTCTGATCACCAAAGCCACCCAAAATTTTGCTATCTAATTCTTGCCACCTTAAACTTATAGGATATATGTGTCCTAATTCACTGATCTTTTTCCTCCTGAAGCAGAGCCTTAGAAACTCCATCATAGTATTGCTGAGGTTGGCCATCACAAATGCATGCTCAGTAAATACTTCGCAAGACCTTAATCCAGAAAGGAATATGAAAATGATTTCCTAGAAGTGTCAAATCAGAAAAAGAAGAAACAGAAGAAATCATCTGAAAATAACACAAGCCAAGGTAACTATAATCAAACAAGATTTCAAACAACCCAAGACAATGTGGCAACTGATTCAATAGAACAACTTTACCTCAAAAATCGGGAAACTAAGGCATAAAAACTGAGAGTAATATGACAGAAGCTAAATGTTAATTTTGAAGCTTAACTAAATCTAGGGCCCACTGCTCTCTGACACATTTTATTTTGAGTTCTATAATTTGGCATATTCATGAGAAGCATGGGTATAATTTGATTATATTAATTTTCCCTAATTAAGTTTATTTGGGAAAATTGCAGAGATGCTGTCTTTCCTTTCCTGCTCATGGTGACTCTGAGGTTGACATTTTCCAGCCACTGGTCATTTCCTCCTGCATCCATTCTGCTCTTGATTCTCC
Source organism: Microtus ochrogaster (assembly GCF_000317375.1). Lineage (NCBI taxonomy): Eukaryota > Metazoa > Chordata > Mammalia > Rodentia > Cricetidae > Microtus > Microtus ochrogaster. The sequence goes on along the minus strand of NW_004949101.1, from coordinate 6,538,655 downwards.
ACCACAATGGCATGTTTGCAGTCTTCAAAATCTCATACATTATGTCTAGTAAAATATTTGTATAAGCAAAAGTATTCATTATAATTCTGCATGATACATTAATTTTCATGGTATTATTAAAGTGCTTGCTGATTAAAATCAATACTCAGACACTGAATCAAAGAAATATGAGTCAGGAAAAAATGTACAACTTGTATATTTTGATATGACTTAGAAATGGTTTGTTCCATCTTAATGTAGTTGCATGTATTTTCATTTATAACATGTTACTGAGGAGAAAACACGCATAATCTCACTTCACCTGCTTGTCACAGAGTGTGAAATTCTAAGGTTTTTGAAAATGTGAGACATATGAAGCTTTATCTTTGTTTTATATAAATGATTATCGCAAATTTGTGATAATGTCCTAAAATCTCCCCTCTTTTACTTTTGTAATTGATTGGAATGTTCTGAAGATGTGTGTTCCTTCTCTACTCTCTCCATAAGGAGAGTCTATTTTCTTGTGCAGTTACTTTTGTGCTTAGCCATGGGACATTCTTTCACCAATGAAATGTTATGAGAAGTTAGTCAGCTGGGTCTTAGTTGGGGTCATCCTTGTGGATTCCTGGGAATTTCCTTAGTGCTAGGTTTCCTGCTAGCCCCATAATGGCTCCCTTAATCAAGATATCTCTTTCATAGGCCCTAAGCAATAGTGGAGAGGGTGCCAGAATTGGCCTTCCCCTGTAATCAAATTGATGACTACCTTAATTGTCATCACAGAACCTTTATCCAGCAACTGGTGGAAGCAGAAGCAGATGCACTGTGCTAAGCTCCCGAAGTCCAGTGGAAGAGACGGAGGAGCAATAATATAAGCAAAGGGGCCAAGACCATGATGGGGATACCCACTGAAACAGCTTACCTGAGCTAATGGTAGCTCACCTACTCTAGTCTGACAGCAGGGGAACCAGCATAGGACCAAACAAGGCCCTCTGAATGTGGGTGACAGTTGTATGGCTGGGGAAATCTGTGGAGCCACTGGCAGTAAAACTAAAATTTACCTGTATTTCTTGAACTGGCTTTTTGGACCCCATTCTCTTTGAAGGGATACTTTGCTCATCCTAGTTATAGGGGGGAGGGCCTTGTTCCTGCATCAAAGCAATGTGCTAGACTTTGCTGACTCCCCATGGGAGGAATGAATGGGGGTGGGGTAGGAGGGAAAGTGAAGGTAGTGGGAAGAGGGAAAAGAGTGGGCACTGGGATTGGTATGCAAAATGAAAAAAGAATGTTTTTTAAAAAAATAAATTAAATAAATAAATAAAAATTCAAAGTCTTCCCAACGCTACCAAAGTCTTCAGAAGAGGAAGAGTTGGAGGAGAGAAGGAAGAGGAAGAGGAGGAGAAAAATGAGGAGAAAGAGGAGGAGAAGTTATTCAAACACAGACCGAAAATAACTTGGTCTCTTGAGCCTCAGCATTGCCATGAAAGGCCTTTCTCTGACCTCCTCCTCTTGGTTTTCAAAGGAAAACATGTGAAAAAACCATGAAACCAACTCAGTACAAACAGTTGCATCCAGACATAGAGCTTCAGCAGTCTCCACAGCCTGCATCCCTCAACAACCAGCTGCTTCGCAAAGGCACGAGTAAATGATCATTTCTTCTGAGCCACTGACTACTGGTAATTTGTTTTGTAGAATCAGTTGGTTCATTCAATACTTGATTCATAGGATTCAAAGCTGGAACCCTTGTGCCTGTTTCTGTGGGACTACTATACACATGGCCGTCTTGCAAGTCCTTGCCTCCTTCAATTTTGCTATTGTCTTGGACTGCTTGAAATCCTTTTTGATTACAGTTACGTTGGCTTATGCTATTATCAGTTGATTTCTCCTTGTTGTGATTTGATGATTCTAGGATATCATTTTCAATCTTGCATTCATATTCCTTTCCCTTTTGCTTCTCTGCAAATTTTTCACACACTCACACTTCTGTCTCCTTATGTGTCTGCTGCTTGTCCATCCAAATGCTCCTTTTTGTTATCTCCCAGTCCACACTATTTAGTCTTTGTGGAATAGTAGCCCAGTTCTATTCTACTTATCTTTTACTCACTAAGTTGTTCTGCACATGGAAAGGCTTACATGAAGACTCTGAAGTCTTCCCATAGATAACTTGACTTTTCTTGCTAGGGCCAGCAGTTCACCCAACCACAGGTACTCATCATGGAGCTACCTTAGGAATCTAAGCTTCCCTGTCTTTCTTTGAAAAGCAGGAAGGGATTAGAAAGTGGAAGAGAAGTGAGACAGGTGAGGGAAGGAAGAGTCAGGGAACCTTGTCAATCTTACTTCTATTTTCTGAAATGCAAGTTGAAGAAAAAAAAAAGGCATAGAAGTACAGCCTTTCTATCAGAACTGAAAAGCAAGTGCCTATTTGTCTGCCAAAATGTGAAAATTTGTTTGATCCCTCTCCATTAGCTCACAGCAATATTGGAGATAGATTTGACTAACCTGGAACACATCACCAGCCTAAGATGCCAAAAGGCAGCTCAAGACAGCCATCCATATGTTTCTCTGCGTTAATTTGGAGAACAGAGAATTCAGTTTCTAAACTGTCCCCATGAATCGTGCCTATGTGAACAGAAGGGTTGTTGAGTCCAGGCAGAATTTAAAACTCTCAGTAATACCCCTAGATGATCTCCTGAAGGAGAAGAAAGAAACTGTTGTAATAGGCGGCGGGCTGCGTCCCCGGCACCCGGCCGCCGGCATGGCTAGCTTTACCAGAAATAATTACACGGAAACTGTATTCTTTTAAACACTGCCTGGCCTCTTATTGGCTAGCTCTTACATATCGATCTAACCCATTTCTAATATCCCTGTAACACCACGAGGAGTCTTATCAGGGAAGATCTTAACCTGCGTCTGTGTCCAGTAGGAGAATTATGGCGACTCCCTGACTCAGCTTCTTTCTCCCAGCATTCTGTTCTGTTTACTCTGCCTATCTAAATTCTACCCTATCAGAGGCCAAGCAGTTTCTTTATTACTTAACCAATGAAACATCAGATAGAAAGATGACCCTCCTCCATCAAGAAACAATGGGGTGGAGATAGAACCTTTCAGCTACTAACCACTACTCTTCATTGGCTTAGTAACAATTAATCTAGTAATATTCATGTTTCTAATATAGGACAAGCAGCTGCTTGGCTTCTTAGTAGAAATTAAATGGAGAGAGCCGAGAATGGGAGTTGAGAGCACAGACTGAGCCCCACACCGATCTCTCCGCACTCTTCGCCTCGCTCTCGTGGCCTGTCCACCCCATCCGTCATCTCGCCGGCCACCACTAAAAACACCTTCCACCATGGCCACCTCAGCAAGTTCCCACCTGAACAAAAGCATCAAGCAAATGTACATGTCCCTGCCGCAGGGTGAGAAAGTCCAGGCCATGTATATCTGGGTTGATGGGACCGGCGAAGGGCTGCGCTGCAAGACCCGCACCCTGGACTGCGAGCCCAAATGTGTCGAAGAATTACCCGAGTGGAATTTCCACGGCTCTAGTACCTTTCAGTCTGAGGGCTCCAACAGTGACATGTATCTCAGGCCGGTCGCCATGTTCCGGGACCCCTTTCGCAAAGAGCCCAACAAGTTGGTGTTCTGTGAAGTTTTCAAGTACAACCGGAAGCCTGCAGAGACCAATCTAAGACACACCTGTAAACGGATAATGGACATGGTGAGCAACCAGCACCCCTGGTTTGGAATGGAGCAGGAATA
>NW_004949101.1:6519554-6534083 GCF_000317375.1 Microtus ochrogaster | reverse complement strand
AAAAAAAAAAAAAGAAATTAAATGGAGTTACTACAAAGGATACAGTATTTCTTTAGTCCCCTAATGAAATCTCCAGAGATTCAGAACGATCAGGGAGTATCAGTCTACGGACATAAGACCTCAGAATGTGTTTACCCCCTGCCATAACATCAGCATCTGTGAAATCTCCATCAAGTCTCCCGACCATTAACTAATTCCATTAAACAGTGGAAAATAATTCCTCATCTATCTCCCTTTTACTCAACACTCATGGGAATAACTGAAGAATATGTCAAGCGGCTATATTATAGTATGAATTTTAAATATACCCTCCTTCAATTCAAACATAAGCATCACATGGGTATACTGAGCAATTCCTTGACAACCTCAATATGTGCTCATTGACTTCTCCCACAACCACTCTTCTGTTCTCTTCCTTGTATTGGTCACTGTTTGATTTTTTTTTTAGAGCACCAAGGATTAGAGGATCTTGGAGCAATAGAATATACAAATTAACTGTTAAAGAGCCCATTAGTACAAGAAGCTATTTTTATAGAGTGAGTTCTTTCTAGACTCCCCTAGAGAGCATTTTCTACAAGTCTTGCTTCTAGCTCCTGCTGCTTATGGATAACTGTTGCTATTCCTAAGCCTGGGACTATGGAACTCCCATCTGTCCTTGAGGCTCCATGACCTTCTCTGTTATTTCTATTTTCAAGTCCCTTTATAAAGACATGTAATCTAGAATGGTCTCATCTTTAAATTTACTTTCTAAATATAGTCATATTGTACAGGTTCTAAGTGAATTTATCTTTTGGGGGCTGCCATTTAACATACTACAGACCCCTGGCCTTCGGCTATCGCTGATTCATTGTGCTTAGCACAGGCTTTGGATTTGAAGAGAACCAGCAGAAGTAGCATTCCTCTGCTGCTCACACCTCATTATGGACTGGTGTTGCAATCGAACAGTCTAGATCACCTACAGAACCACTGTTTGTCTTATTTACTGTTCTACTACTGTGATAAAACACCATCATCAAGGCAACTTATAAAAAAAAAAGGTTTAATTGGGCCCGCGGTTCCAGAGGGCTACAGTCCATGATGACAGAGCAAAGGCAGGGTAACAGGAGAGCTCACATCTCAAGCCCTAAGATGGAGACAGAACACATATTGTGTAAGCCCACTGGGAATGATTGGAAATCTAAAAGTCTGCCTACAATGACACATCTTTCTCAGCAAGGCTGTCCCTCCTAGTCCTCCCCAAACAATTCTACACTGGGAACCAAGTATCCAATCATAGGAGCCTATGGAGGCCATTCTGATGCAAACCACCACATTGTTTTTTCTGGTGGTCTTGTTCTCACACAGAATGCTGCGAATGAAGAGATAATCTCTCTAATTTTGGACTGTGCACATAAATCAGGCTTTCTTAATTCCCCTTCCCTTCTCTTTCTTCCCCCACCCTGTTACTTTTCTCTCCCCTTTCCTGCCTAGGCTCACTCACCTCACCTCACCTCTTGTTTCTTTCAATTGCCTCTCCCTTTGCCTTCTCTAAAAAAGAGCAAAAATGACTAGAAAAGAGTAAAAGACTCTTTGACCCAGTCAGCATGGGCCATTGATCTCATGAACTTCTGATACCATTAATACTGCTATGAGTTCTAAGAGATTCATATCAATCTGGACACATAAAAGCACATTGAAAATGTGTTGACGGTTCTCTTATGTGCAACATTTAATCATTTGCTAAACTAGAGTAGATGTTTTTCTCATTTTTCATACCTTTGGTTTCTTCAGCAAAGCTGTTACCAGGGATCCCGACTTCTTGTGAAGCATCTACCTGGCTTTCATGACATGTGTGACTCTGAGATGGTTTGCACAAAGGACCATATAGTTATTTTAGTAGACGGGGAGCTTACAGCTCCAAGGGAATTAACATGCCAGTCAGCATCTCTTAGCTACCATCACTCAGAGCATTTCCAGGGATTAATTCCATCTGACTGATTATTCCTTCACTGTAATCTCCCCGGCACTGAATGCTAAGGCTGCATTGTATTGTTTTGTTCTTATTGAAATATGACTCTAAATTGTCTCTAACCAATTCCATTTATGCATTATTTGGGGGAAGGTCCTAAATCTTGCGGTTTGAGCTGTTTCAAGATGGTGCTTATAAAGCCCTGAGCTATTTCCCAGGAGCTAGACATACTGTAAGAATTGCACTTTCTACACCAGCATGTATGCATGTGCGTTTCTATGAAATGTGGTACCCTTAGATACAGATCATGTTTTTTATCTTGCCCCTACTCATTTATCTGTCTGGTTTTGGGGCCACCCCTTCTCTCTGCATCCACATATGCCATGACACTAGCTGCAAGGATCTAACTTTGTGGTGATTGACTGACTGAGCAGATTTCCGTAGAGCTTCTGAAAAAGCAAACAGATGTCTGTGGGATCCAGACCATGACACAGTACGGGCCCATTTGCTGCTTTAGTACCTAAAACGTATTGCTTTAGTTCTAAGACAAAGCTCTCTTATTCCAAATCCCAGAGTGTAGCAGCACAGCTATAGAAAAATTGTCCTACGCTGGCTTAGCATTCTAGCCTCTTGGATGTTGCCCAAATCTGAACATTATCTTGTCCTCAAGATTTACCTTCTGCCCCGGTTCATAAAAAGCCCTGATCTAATTGTCTGCTTCTGTTTGTCTAGTCTTGGGGAGGTAATGGTTCCTGATGCTACTCCACAGAGTCTCTTCGGGCTAACTTTGTATAATACACATTATATTAGCTCTGTCTTCTCCCATTAAAGGCCAGCAACATCATGGACAATTCATTAAGTTCACTACTTTCTAGAAATATCTTCTGCAATGAAGCTCTTTCAGGAATAACATTAAAGAAAAAAACTTTTACAAGATATGATTTGAAATAAGATGACTACAGATTTCTACTTCAGTAAAGTGCTCCGTTGTGCTAATCTTAGCTATTCCTCAGGAACTATAGAATTGACCCAAACAATTCAGATATTGCACAGGAAAATTCATTGAAACGTTTGTCCGGTGTTTTCTTGTAGTCCTTTGAAACAGAGTTCATAGAATGACTGGAGGAGTAAGTGAAACACAGGGGAAATTTTAGAAAATTCCTTTAAATATCCTGTGTTTCTAGGTTTGATAGAAAACTTTTTGTAAAGGAAAGACCCCAGAGATTGACTAATAAGACTGGACTTACAGACCACCCAGGAATCAGTCTGACATGGGAGCTAAGATGTAACTGTGTGATGTTCTACATGGCACAAAAAGCATGTAATGCCTTGATCCAGAAAGTACATAGCAGGCAAGAAATGATCATTTGGTAGATGGGTAAGGAAATCATTTTACATTTTGCACACAATTGGATAGTGGGGAGAAAAATATCTGATGAAAATGCGTAATTTAAAGAGAATTATCATCACATTCTTTATCAGCATGACAGACCCTTGGCCACTTGACTTTGTTAAAATGGCGGCCACTCAAACCTGTTAAACTCTTTGTGTCTATAGGCAGAAAAAAGAAAGAAAGAAAGAAAGAAAGAAAGAAAGAAAGAAAGAAAGAAAGAAAGAAAGAGGAGTAAACTGGTAGTTCTATATATGCTAAGATCGTTTTAGATTTGGATAAAACTCCTTACATCTTTATCTACTTATTATGACACTTCTTTCTCTACTAGCTTGGTTCTTTGATTGGCATGTCAGCACTAAAGCATTATATTTTGGCTTGTCTATGTAATACTAAAGAAATTGCCTGTCTTCAAACTTAATTTGGTTCCTGTCCCTCCTGTCTTTAAAAAGATAGATAGCAATATAATACATAGACATCAATCCTTCTTTTTCTCTTTCCTATACACTCTGAAAGTCATTTGACTTCAACCAGAGGAGTAACACACACACACACACACACACACACACACACACACACACATAATGCAGAGAGCACTTTATTTATGTCAGCTACTATGTAAGATCTTTAATCTTCACAGAAACTATGTAAACTATTTGCAGTAACCCACACTATTGCTCAGAAGACCAGCGCTTGAGAAGCCAGCCTGGTACCAAACCACATAGTTCTTTTTGACTCTGAAACTGTGGATACCTATGCTAAAACTGGTTCCAAGTACTGGAAACTGCTTCTCGGTAATTCTGTTGACGTGAAGGAGAAAAGTAGAAAGTCTAACCATTTTCTCTTATCTCTCTGAGATGTTTTCATCCTTTCTCTGGTGTACCTTTCGTGAACCCCTGTCTTGCTGCTTGCATTTCTCATCCTGAGGGGTGGTGAAAATGGAATTCTCAGAGTTTCAAGGAAACACTACCACTTACTACAACCATAGCTCAACTGCAGAAATATCAGTCTGTAAATAGAATTGACTTGTAAACACAGAGATAGACTGCCAAACCAGATGCCATTGTTCTGTGTATGGAAGTCTGACTTGTGCTATTTTAGTCTTGTAAAATTACCGTTTTTATGGCACCTTAGGTCAGTAGGTAGGGGTGAAGTGGTATAAATAAGGGAGAAAAGTAAGAGGTGTAGTAAGAGCCCACTTGTTTGTTTCTGGCTGCCCAGACTTGAAATAACCACACACAAACCGTATTACTTAAATCACTGTTTTGCCAATCACTATTGTGTGTTGCTATCTAACTCTTATTATTAAATTAACCCATTTCTATTACTGTATATTTTACCATGAGGCTCTTGGCCTACCAGCAAGATTCCAGCTCACAATTTGCGTCTTTCCCCTCCAACATCTACATGGTGTCTCTTGACTCTGCCTTCTTTCTCCCAGCATTCAGTTTAGTTTTTCCCACCTATGTCTATTCTTCTCTGTGCAGGCCCAAGATAGTTTCTTTATTAACCAATGATATTCACAGCATACAGAGGGAAATCCCACATCAAAGATGCATATCTCCTTCCCCAGTTCTCCAGGGTTGCAGCAGTAACAGAGATGTTCTACAAGTCTCTGCTTTTAAGTTGTCTGCAAAAATCCAGTGTTTAATGCTGCTGATTCTGAAAGCTACTTTAATGGTTCTAAGATTCATTTGTTCAAAATAAAATAAAATGAATATAAACTGCTTAAGGTATTTCAGGAAAATAGATTTCATCATTTTTTTCCTGATGTTCTATTATTTAACTGTCCTTTAATGACTTGCCAGTAAAAATAAGCAGCCCCCTTCTCTGATCTCTTTCTCTCATACTCAATTCCTCTATTGCTCACTTGTACTTCCTAAATTCTAAACCTAAATTTTCTTTTATCTGAAAAAAAATCTGAAATTGTGATTCCTTTTTAATTGGTGAAAAAGAATGATGCCAACTGCCCAGAATGGTATCATCTGTGAAAGTGAACATTAAACCATGTGTTCAAGGTAGTGTTCCCTACTTGTTAACACAGGTGAGCTATTTGCATCGGCAACATCACATATGTCTGAATTTTAATTTAAAATTGAATACTAACTATTGCTAAATATCTTGTGCAATATTAAAACAAAACAGGCATATATGTGTATTTATGCACACACACATATAATTAAATTAGTGACAGTAGAAGGGGCCATATTGTTGTAAAAACCTCAAAGCTTGAGAAACATATCTTAGATGGACTCTGGTGTTAAATCTGTGGATTTTAAGTATTTTCACAAAACATACATGTATGTATCAATGAAAAAAGCAAGAAAAAGGCGTTTAAATTTATGCCAGATTATTCTCACTACAAGCTTTAAAATTAAGTCACAAATTTTTGTAGTGTTTGTACCTACCCCTTCTCTTAGGGACATCCATCCCTGTTTTTATCAAGGTGCTCTTGTCCCTTCTGTGTTCCACCCACCTGACCCCCTGAATTGTTGTTGACCTTCCTCAACTTGAGGGACGGCAAGAATGGAGTCTCTTAGGGATACAACATGACCTACCATGCATCCAGGTCAGTATCATAGGCAGCGATCCCTAGGCTATTACAGTGTATCAGTGGAGATAAGGATGGAACGACTGCTAAAGGGGTTTAGCTCTTCCCCCACTGTGAGCAAATTTTAAGCCTTTCCTTTCACAGTGGGGTGGGAAAACTATCACAATGTTGACTTTGCCATGAAAGAAGAATTTAAGGTGGCGTTGGAAGAAAATGAGATAGAAAACCATGTTCAGTTTTCTTTGGTGCTTAGATGGGGAGACAGAAATTCCTGGTTTTCCAAGAAATTCTCCAGTGGCCTTGAAAACTAAGGATGATTCAGCTACTTCTTCCTGGTGCCTCAGAGTGAGATTGCAGATACTGCGGGATGGATCCTACAGACAGATACCAAAGAGAATTTCAGGTGACATCAAAACAATTGATGCTGCCAACACAAAAAGCAAGACAATTTAAAATACCAGAAGAGGGGACCAAATAGCAATCCCATTCACAACTGAACTACCCTACATTAGATAAAAGAAGTAAACCATTACTCTTTCCTTTTCCACACTGAAGATGTCACATACACAAACACTTTGTCCTTCTTCTCACTGTCAAGGGGAATACACAAAAATACTCCAGGAAGTTAGGAACTTACCCAAGAAGCATTTGTATAAGAAACATGAGTGAGCCCTTAGATGAAAGTATTGAGATAAAAATATGAACATATAACATAAGTGGTTTTAAATCAGCAATGATTAAAAATGAATTTAGTTAGTATATTAAATATGTAATAAAGATATCAGATTCAGGAAGGAATAAAAGAGAACAGAGTTGTAAGATGAAGGCTATCCTATTAGTAACACCTACTCCATGTAGATTTATTTCCCATGGAATCGATTCTTCATTCTTATCCCTACATTGTATCAAAGAAGAGTCCCTACATTTGGCCTGAGACCTATCCTTGGTCTGCAGTTAGTGACTCAGTAGAATTGTCTTAGCATTCTTGCTTACCCTTTCATAGTTCATTTTCTGACAAATTCCTTGCTACAAGGAATATAGAGGTTGCAGAGTAGTTAGGTAGGAAAAAGATGCTGTTGCTCTAGAGGACCCAACTTCAGCCCCCAGCCTCCATGTTCCAGAACTCACAATGACCTGTAATTCTAGATTGGTGTGGGGAATCTAGATTGGCATGAGGAATCTAAAGGCTCTCGTCTCAGTAAGCACCTACACTCACGTGCACACACCCACACTCATACATGGGCACATGCACATATTCACATAATTAAAATAATTTTTAAATACATTCCTTAAAAATCCCTAGAACAAAAATGTCAGAACTGTCATAACTTCCCTGTTTCAGCCCAGATGTTAACTCAGATATTTTCCCCAATAATTGCCCTGTTCTGACTTTGATCCCATCCATGGTTGGGTTCCCTCTGTTCCCTCTAAACAACCTTACTCTACTGTCTCTCATTGTTACAATTAAATAAAAATCCTCTCCCAACTCTGGCAACCACTTCTAGGCTCACATGCTTTCAGACCTATGCTACCAATGATCCTAACATTCTTTTTCTCCAGTCATTATCGGTAGTGCAGCTTACGGAGTTTTCAGGATACACATGGCTACTGGAGTGGTCTACACTTATAGGAACCAATTTCCTAAGCCACTTCTCCATGGTTGCTAATGCTCTTCCTTCTGCTCAGCCTGGGAATTTCAGCTCTCAAACAGAAGTTGTTAATATCCATCTCCAGTACTGGGGAGGAAGGGGCTTCTCCAGGGATGTTTCTAGGTTAGAGACTAATGTTCCATTGAACATTTCTCAAGATCATTTTCCTGGTGACAGAATAATTCCTGCTGGGTTGCTTTTCAGCCCCAGCTACTAGACCTGTGTGTGTGTGTGTGTGTGTGTGTGTGTGTGTGTGTGTGTGTGTGTGTGGTGTGTGTTTCATCTATTGCTTCTCTACTTCTATACACTGAGGCTCTGGAGGTCTGTTGTACATGCCCTAAGTATGACTCTGCAGTTCAAAGCAACTATGTCTAAGGCACCATGGTAAAGCCTGAGATTTTAGAAATTGGCAAAATGCCCTTGGTCATTTATTAGAAAGTGTCTCACTTACTTTAAGGTATTTTGTGCTATAATTATCATTTTTGCTTGTTGTTTTGATGAAGTATAGGGCAGAGGTGAAGTTTAATGAAAGCATTCTGGAAATAGTAACCCTTGAGCTAAACATTGAAGGATGTAAATGGGGTGTCTGGAAAACAACAATATACACATGAAGAACAACAGGCATTTTTTACACATTTGGATGTGGGGCCCAAATGTGAGTGAAAAGTACAGTCACCTAGGTAAGCAAACCAGTTAAAGGCAAACATTGAGGCAGTGTTGAGAGATTCATGCTATTTCTCTGAATGCATTTGCATTCTAAAGGGCTAATTCCTAGGACAGGCAGGCAGGCAGGGAATGGCTGTGACCTGTACATGGAATTGCACAGAGATTAAGCTAAAGCAGTATTGTGTGAAAGCAAGTGGATAAAAATAGGGTGGTTCTAGGAAATGAGGTCTACAGAAGAGCAAAGGGTTTTTGAAAAAACCCTTGAAAAAACCATTCACTGAATTAAGAATTATGTGAAGTGAAGAAAGAATGAATTTCCCTGGTGTGCTCATATTAAGACTCCATATCAAGAATTAAAGACTTGGACATCAAAGAAGGGATGGTCATTTTGTATCTGGAGGACAGGAAAAATCTCCCAACCTGGATAATTTGATCACTAAAGTGAGAAGTGAAAGGTGCCAATGATAGTATTTTGAAACTGTTCTTAATGTTATCACCTGAAATTGGCGTTATAATGTGTCCTGCCTCAGAGAGTAATGGGACACAGTTGTATGACATACAGTACATCAGATGTAAAGGTGATATCTCTACATGGGATTGGTTCTGGTTGCTGTTAAAGTCAAAGTTGATTTAATGAGAATAGGGGGAGGACTTAGGCTATTCTTACTTCAGAATTAATATTATGGGACATATTAATGGGATAATCCCTTAGACCCTAGAGAGAATCCCCGCTTTATAAGATGCCCATGACATTGCCTACCATAAGTACACACAAAAACCCAAATCATTGCTACTCAAATGGACAGTTGGATGGGAGCAGAAAGATTGCAAGAGCCAGAGGAACGAATTCTGCTGTGATGAGAGGGAAGCTGTACTCATGAAATCCCAACATGTCTGTCTACACAAGACCTGAATGATTCCAACACCAGTTGACATCCAAAGGAGACGATGGAAATCTCAGAGGCCCTACCTCTAGATGAAGAGCTACAAGCAATTAACATCTGATGAGAGAGGGGAAATTCATCACCCCTAGGGACAAGCCCTCCTGATTGCGTGTCTAATAGCAAGTGGCAACAATGAAGGAACTTGGCAGGTTGTATCTGTTGTTGTTGCTCCTTTATGAGGATATGTAACATCAGTGGTTAAAGAAAAAGAGGCCATGAATTTGGGAGGGAGAAGATGGATCTGAGAGGAGTAGGAGAAAAAGAGGAGAGTGGTATACTTATATTAAAAAACAAACAAACTTTAGAATTCTCCTTACTCCAACCAACAAATTTTTACATATATTTAAATGTACACAGTACCTTACAAATACACAATTGCTATCAATTAAAAATAAAGGCATGTTTTTAAAAGTAAAACAATCATGACAAGTAAAAAATAAAAAATCTAAGAAAAGATATACAGTAGGAATAATGATTTTACTCTTATAATTTTATAATTATAGAAACAATAATAAAAAGAGTGTCACGATTCTGAGATTGTGTCTCTGAAACTTAGGATGGTCTCACCATTGGCGGAGCACCCTTGTTCGTTCCCGGCTGCTCAGACCCAAAATAATCACACAGAAATTATATTATTTGCAATGCTGCGTAGCCAATAGCTTAAATGTATTTCTAGTTAGCTCTTATATCCTAAATTAACCCATCTTCATTAATCTGTGCATCACTAAGGTCGTGGCCTACTGCAAAGTTTCAGGGGCTCTAACAGAGGTGTCTGTCTCCTGTGACTGTAGTGGCTGCATGGCTTCTCCATGACTCTGCCTTCTTTCCTCCTCTATCTGCTAGGAATTCCAGCCTTGCTTTATTCTGCTAAACTATTAGCCGAAACAGATTTATTCATTAACCATTAAAAGCAACACATATACCGAAGGACTTCCCACACCATCTCACATACCGAAAGATGTTAGAAAAGCTCTTGTGCTGTGAGTCCTTCTAGGTGATAACTTACTGGTTGTGGAAGACAACAAACCCAGAGGAGATATTCTAGGTGGGGTGTCAATGTGCCTAGCTATTCTAGAGTCAAGGGTTGGTTGAATGTTCAAACTGTGTGCACGTTTTTCTTTTTGCTCCTTGAACCATATTCTGCTCGTTGAAAGTCTCTTTTTCTGTTTCAAATCATTTCTGCACCTATTTTGAACAATCTCAACATGAGATGTTAGCCTCAAATGAATCAGGTTTCATGAGTTCTTAACTCATATGCTATTATTGAATACTGATGACTCTTTTAGCCTGAATGGCCTCAAGGGACATCTTAGAATCTACTGCTTTTGCTCAGAAGGCTTTACTTGGGCCATGCATTCTATAAAAATTATTATTTTCCCTCAAAATAATATGAAAAACTGTTTAAAAATTTAAAAGACCCTCTAAGCAGTTTGAAAATATGTAATTATAGGAAATCTATGTAGTGAATGCCACAGTTACTTCCCTTCAGATACAGCACTGCCTCCAGTGACTTAGTTAATTTTTAAAAATATTCCTTTGCATTTTATATGAATAGTGTTTTCCCTGCATCTATGACTCCATAGTACTTGTGTGCGTACACATCTAGAGGCCAGCAGAGGACATAGGACCCTCTGAAACAGGAGCTATAGCCTGTTGTGAGTCACCGTGTGGGTGCTGGAAATTGAACAGGTCCTCTGGAAGAACTTCTGGTGCTCTTAACTGCTGATCATTTCCATAGCTGCGCTGATGACTTACTAAAGACGTTAGGAGAATAATTTGACTGTCAAGGCAAGTACTTCATATACAACTTCTGATTGTCTCACGCTTCTAATTTTTTGGAGCTTGACTCTAATACTGGTGTTTTCAACATGCGTAGCCATTGTAGACATCAAGGGATGGTAGAATGTTCAAAATGTACACACATTACTACATTTTGCTCATGCAAATACACATACTTCCAGATCCAATGCAGTGCTTCTATACTCTGCTTTAGTTCATAAAATGGGAGAGAGAAGATGCATAATACCAGAGATGAAATACACATACTACACCAGGACGCTCCTATTGTGCTTTCCAGAATGGGATAATTTAGCCTCTTCAAGTCTGCTTGGATACAGCAGGCTTTGATTAGTTTTTGTACATACTTCCCTGAGACTTTTGTGATGTGTTTAGATAGGTTTCTTCAAAGCCAGATTTTTTTAAAAAAAAGGTTTAGTTTGCAGAGGTAAAAATAGATATGCAATAATTATGCTTGAATTTCTGCAAGATGGGCTGAGCTTAGGACTCTGTGTTTCTTTCCTCGGAAAGAGGTTCAGTACAAAAATCACTTATGAAATGAAGGAAAGAGGCTGACGTACTATTACAGGGAGGGGAGAGGCAGGCAATAGAATTCACCCTAGCCAGTTATCTGTAATCATGCAAAGCTAAAGCTTCACTCTTCAAAGGAACCATGGGTTCCACAATAAGACTCAAAGTTCCAGGCCATCCCAGCGAAGGGAGAGGAAGCCAAAGTATTTACTCCCCTCTGCTGGTACAGTTGAAAGCTGTTCCTGGGGACCTTTGTCCTCATGCATGCCATGTGTGTAGCTCAGGTGCCTCCTTGTTAATGAGAACTCAAGAGGGTCATCTCTGAAGAAGAGAGGTTGAGTGGGCAAGGGTAAGGCACCACTAGCATCTGCACTGAAAGCGATAGTTACCTCATTCTGAAAACTCATACCATTGGGCTTTTGGGTGCTTTGGAGCTATTATTTTGCTGAGGGTTTGTGGTGAAAAACTGAAAATTGATTGCTCCCCCCTCAAAAAACTTGTAGGAACGTGCAGCCCATGGCAGAAACAATCTGACACTTAATATGATATTTATGTGGTTTTTCTTATGATAACAGAAATATGATTTTCTTATGATAGCATAATTAGCCATGAAGAAATAGGACATTTACGTTTTAGAAACTGATCCCAGTAGAAAATACGGTTTAGGGCTATGAGTAATTAAAGGGCCAGTGAATACAAGAGATCACATGTCAGCAACCAGGGAACTTGGAGGACGGATGTTTTCTTTTAGTATGAGTTGCACCTGATTAGAAGAAAAACAGTTCTTGATCATTTTCAAATGACTAAAATGCAATCTAGCATAAGCCACACAAAAATCCAGACAGATCCACTAAATTTCTTGAAGCATAGGCATAAAACTTTTGATAAAATATGTTTAACAATTAATTTATCTGACTGTTCCATTAACCCTTGTGTTCTATATACTCATGAGATATTTCAATGAGCAAATGCATGTGTGGCTGAAACTACTCCTCAGGGATGTCTCTTCTGAGGGTCAGCACATTTTTACTGAGAAAGGAGGTGATAAACGAGGAGAGGGTTTTAACTGTGGATATGGGGAGGAACCGGAAACTATTAAGTAAATTACGTTCACCGATTCAGATACACGTGCATGAGCCACATCCTTCCTCTAGGAGCTAGATTCACTTGCATGAAGAAGATGAGGACTCCTAAACTCCTGAAGCCACAGCCCAGACGTCATGCTTAGCGGTTTATCAAATTATCAATATCCATATATGTCTTGTCTGTCCGCCTGCCTATCTATCTCCCTAACTGTGTACTTATCCACCCATTTATTTCTGGATAAGTAACTAGATATAAACATGATGTGTGGTATTCATAATGTGTGGAAATGATGTCAAGGGAGACAAGGCCCTGCATGTCAGGAAATGTATGATCACCCATCCTTGGGCATCATTCCGTGCAGAGAGCAAAGCGGTGCTAACTATAGAGATGAAAAGCTGTGCCCCAGAGCCTTGCCCACTACCTGTGCCTATGAGTGAAGCTCACAAAGCACAGCTGCATTCATTATTTTGTGTATTGTCTTCAGCAGTTCGGCAGTTACCGCGATGGTAGATTTAAACTGTCCATATCCTTTCAATGTTTTCTTTCTGATGCTTCACACGAAAAAAGGCTTCCCAGTCCCTGGTACAGAATGCTATTATAAGAAACACATTGACTCTTTCTCTCTAAACGCTAGAGTTAGATGATTATATGGCTGCAGGTCATAATATGGCTCTATATTATGTATCATTGCTATACATGATTTCTGATGCTATGCTATTTTTAGGGGCTACTTTGGTATTGTTCTTTCTATAATTAGCAGGTTTTACCTTTCATCTTATTTCACTTTCCTCTGTTTGCGGTGTCAGTCCGGGCCCCATGTTAAGAATAAGAAGAAATTATCAAATGAAATTTTTGTATATTCACTTATGCTATTTTGTCCAAATTCAGAGAGATGGGCGAAGAAAGGACAAAAGATGTTAAACAATGAAATATGCAAATGCAAGAGAGTCCAGCCATGACCATGACATGGGGATGGCAAGAGTCCCCAGCACTGAGGTGCACTGAGCTGGTTTAGTAAGTACAGTCTGTGGACGATCATGGGGATCCACTCACCCTGCTGATAGGCATGGTCTTCACGCTGACTGCTACTCATGCTAAGGAATTCAGGAAAAGATGACGGTGGCTCAGGGATAATGAGGGGAAAACTATTTCTGTAAAAGTCAAAAGGAAGGAATTAGTTTTTAGAAAATAAAAAAAAAGGATGGCCTAGTCTAAATTTTAAGTGTAGGTTTATTATATTAGTGAAAAGATAATGGCTTGCTGATTAAACATGGAAGTGAGAGCTTCATGTGACTTGAGTTGCAAATGGCTGGTCTGGAAGTGTTTTTAATGAACCTAGGAAAATACCATGGTAGATGTTTATTAGTGCAAATGGATTAAGCACTGTGTTTGGGCCAGTAGCTTGTTTCTGTGAGTTCACATAGTGCCAGTGGTTTAGTGTACACATGTGCTGACCATAATGTAGGGAAGGAAAAGGGAGCAAAGCATTGATATGACCACTGCATTAATTTTGCCTTCAAATCCAAAATGAATGATTCACTCTGGACCACTGTGGACATTGTGTAAGGAGAAGTTAGATGACTCTGACAGTCATACCCAGGCATGTGAAACTGAAAGAAGCAAGAAATGTATTCTCTTAGATGCTTATAAAAATAGAAATAATTTCTCATCAGTTCAGATGCAAATAATCTTCTAAAGGGATTAGACACACAAAACTGTATTTAAACTGCAAACTCCGTGTCAAGATCCCACTCTTTTCACTAGTTAAACCATCCTCGTATAATTGACTATTTATTTTGATGTTCAGCAGGTGCAAAGTGTTAGGCTAGAGCTGAGGGGTCTTGTTATGTATGAAGATCTGGAAAACTGCAAATGACTGATTCCCTGTGGATAAATGAAAAGGACACTCACATTCATTGCATAGTGGTGGGGGTAGGAAAGGAAGAAGTGAGAGAGAGAGGGAGAGAGAGAGAGAGGGAGGGAGGGAG
>NW_004949101.1:6510242-6519454 GCF_000317375.1 Microtus ochrogaster | reverse complement strand
GAGGGAGGGAGGGAGGGAGGGAAAGGAGGGGGAACTAATACCTAGGAAAGGATAGGGGGAAATAATCAACAGATGGTCATTTGATTGTCTAAAGGTTGAAACAGTCTTTAAGATAGAAAGGATTTTGCTAATGGAAACGGACAAAACAGAGATGTCTGTCACTTGGGGCAGACAAAATGACCCCCAAAAGTGACATGGACCCTGTGGAGGGAAACGGTGAGTCATCTTAAGAACTGTCCTGTAAGCTGGGAAGCAAGTACAGAAGGAAGCTGTGCTCTTCCTGTATCGGCCTCAAACGCTGAGCTTGAAACCCATGATTTTGTGACAGGTATCTTGGTAACACTAAGAGAAGCAATTCAAATGTGAGGGGCAAAGAAGGAAGAAAGAATTAGAAAGCTATTAAAAAGGCTGAAAAGACAAATTCCAGGTAACTTACTTTGGAAGGATACAGAAATATAAAGAACATGCATGTTGAAGGGAGAAAGCAACAGTGTAATGTACAGGATAGATTGTAGTGGCATTTCAAGTGGATTTTGATAAATAAAGACTGCTTGAAGATCTGAGAGTAAAACAGGCTCACTGGTCAGCCTTATAGACCAGATTATGGTAACACACACCTTTCATCCCAGTAGCCACAATGACATGCACCTCTAATCCCAGTAAACACAGTGGCATGCACCTTTAATCCTATTGGTGCACGCCTTTAATCCCAGCCTTAGAGAGGAATATAAAATCGGGGGGGGGGGGGGGGAGAATGCTCTCAGACGTGTGGTCTTCTTCTGAGATTCCTGGAGGCAGGATAATCATTTTTGGCCTGAGGTCGAGATAAGAGCCAGTGGATGGCTATTTTATTTTCTGGATCAGGTTGAACCCTAATTTCTGACCCTGAGTTTTTATTAATCGTGCTTCAGTAGATGGTTAATGCATTTTATGTATAATTTCAGTATATGGGGCACTTAATAAAAATGATCATTTACCAGTAGTCTCCCTGTATCTGACGTTTTGCTTTATTGGATTTCTGCCAACTGTTATCAACTCTAACCCAAAAATATTAAATAGAAAGTACCATAATCAATGCGTAGATTTTAAATTACATGCTATCTTAAATAATATTTAAAGATGCATCCCTTTTCCTCTTCCCTGCTTAAAAAATGAATCATTTCCTTGTTCAGAGTATCCACTCTGTATATATTATCTCCCAATGACTCACCAAGTAGATTTCTTAGATAAAATATTGCTTGCTGAAGCATTTCAGGGTTCTTTTTAAATAACACATCAGACTTGATACTCTCTGTGGTTTTGGTCATCTATTGCCTGTCATCCAATGTGTGCATGAATATATGGGCAGGATGCTACTTTGATCTAAAAACAACTTAAAAGCTAGAATATCTGACTCTGGCATTATATTTTTCCTTTTTCCTACTTTCTAAATTTTATTTTTTAAAAAGAGAAAAAAGTTTTCTATTTCTATTTTACAGACCAATCCCTGTTTCCACTCCCTTCCCTCCTCTCATATCCTCCACCTTCCCCCATCACCACCACCTCCATCCAATCCTCAGAGACGGCAAGGTAAGTTTCTCCAAGGAAGGACCAAGGCCCACCCCACTATATCCAGACTGAGCAAGGTATCCATTCAGAGAGAATGGGTTCCAAAAAATCTAGTACAGGCAGCAGGGACAAATTCTGGTGCCACTGCCAGTCGCCTTGCAGTCTGTCCCAGCCATTCAACTGTCACCCACCTTCAGAGGGTCGAGCTTGGTCCTATGCTGGTTCCTTCCCTGTCCAGCTGAAGTTGGTGAGTTCCCATTAGCTCAGGTCAGCTTACAGTGAGTGTCCTCATTATGGTCTTGACCTCTTTGCTCATGTTCTCACTCCTCCCACTCTTCAGCTAATCTTTGGGAGCTCAGCCCAGTGCTCTGCTGTAGGTTTCTGCCCCCGTCTCCATCAGTTGCTGGATGAAGGTTCTATGGTGACATTTAAGACAGTAATCAATCTGACTGCAGGGCAAGGCCAATTCAGACAGCCTCTCCACTATTGCTTAGAATCTTAGCTGGGATCATCCTTGTGGGTTCCTGAGAATTTCTCTAGTGCCAGAATTTTTGCTAGTCTCATAATGGCTCCCTCTATCAAAATCTCTCTTTCCTTGCTCTCCTCTCTGACCTTCCCTATCTTGACTATCACGTTCCTCAAGTTCTCCTCCATCCTCCCCTGTTCCTCTCCTCCTCCCCTTCCACTCTCCCTTCTCTTTCCACCCCATGCTCCCAATTTTGTCAGGCAATCTTGTCTATTTCCCCTACCCAGAAGAATCTATATATGTTTCTCTTAGGGTTCACCTTGTTATTTAGCTTTTCTAGGGTCATTGACTATAGGCTTGTTATCCTTTGCTGTATAGCTAGTATCCACTTTAGTGAGTACATTCCATGTTCATCTTTCTGGGTCTGGGTTAACTCACTCAGAATGGATTTTTCTATAACAATACAAATAGACCCATATTTATCACCATGCACAAAACTCAAGTCCAAATGAATTAAAGACCTCAATATGAATCCATCCACACTGAACCCGAGAGAAGAGAAAGTGAGAAGTAGCCCTTAATGCATGGGCACAGGAAGCTACTCCCTAAATATAACCCCAGTAGCATAGACACTGAGAGCAACAATAAATAAATAGGACCTCCTGAAACTGAGTTTCTGCAAAGGAAAGAACGCATTCAATAAGACAGCCTACTGAATGGAAAAAGATCTTTACCAACCCTACATCAGACAGAGAACTAATCTTCAAAATATATAAAGAAGTCAAGAAATTAGACATCAAACTTTCAAAGTCCAATTTAAAAAATGGGGTACAGATCTAAACAGAGAATTCTCAACAGAAGAATTTCAAATGGCTGAAAGATACTTAAGATATCAAAAACCTTAGCCATCAGGGAAATGCAAATCAAAAATACTCTGAGATACCATCTTACACTAGTCAGAATGGCTAAGGTCAAAAACACCAACGATAGCTTATGCCGAAGAGGATGTTGAGTAAAGGGAACACTCTTCCATTTCTGGTGGGAATGCAAACTTGTACAACTACTCTGGAAATTAGCATAGTTGTATCTCAGAAAACTGGAAATCAACCTACCTCAGGATCCAGCAATACCACTCTTGGGCAGATACCCAAAGAATGCTCAATCATGCTACAAGGACATTTGTTCAACTGTGTTCATAGCAGCATTATTTGTAATAGCCATAACCTGGAAACAGCTTAGAAACCCCTCAACCAAAGAGTGGATAAGGAAAATGTGATACAGTTGCACAATAACAGTGACATTTCGAAATTTATGTAAGTTAAGAGTGGAGGTCAATGATAAGAAGGCAAGATAACTTTTCAAATGGGAGGAGTTTCAGACTTCTGAGAATGCTTCCCTAACTTCCCAGACTTGTTGGTATGTAGAAATCCTTTTATGATAGTATGGAAATCTTTCCATTAGGAACACAGAGAGGTTTGATTGAATAGTTCTCTTTTATAAGTCATTGGCAGGGGTCACTCTAGTATCCAATGACTCATCTGAAAGAAGCAAGATAACTCCACCTCCATGTGTGGCATCTTCATAGAGAATGAAAAATATGGGTTCATTTGGACTTTGGTCCACAGTTCTATATATGGCATCTCTATCAAAGGGTTTCTAATTAGTTGATCATTTATGTGCAGAGGCCTATATAGAAGGAATCATGCAACAGGTACTTTCTTATGCCTGGTTTCTTTGAAAACATGTGTAAGCCATTCACATCGTTGGCTGCAATTATAGCCCACCCATCCTTATTGATTCATTGTGAGCATACCACAATGTCATTATCATTTCCATTAAAAAATATTCAACTCATTTCCAATTTGAGCACTCATGAATGGTTCTGAGATGATTATTCTCCAGTATGTCGTTAAGTGAACTATATTCATGTTTCTCCCAAGTATTGTCGAGGCACTAGAATTGCTGCATCACGGGGTATACTTTTTAGCTAACAGTTGTCCACGACATTTGTAAGAGTTTACACTCTCAGTCACAGTGCTTGTGACTTGGAGTTGTTCTACTTTTCCTTGTATTATCAGGTCTTATTAATTTTAGCGATTTGAGCTTTTTGAAAAGGGTCATTTTGACATTTATTTTCAAAATTTTCAAAAACTTACCAAGAAATATTCATACTTTGTCTGCTTAGCTAGCTTTTTTATGCTTTGTTGACAGATTAAGAAAGGAACTTGTGTGATTATCCCATTAAAATCTTTCTTCATTTCATAGAGATGTAGGAAGCATAACTCTCCAGACTCTATACTAAAGTGTTGAGAAAAAGTAATTCAAATGGAGCATATTCTCAAAAGCCTGCTGACATTTTTCTTGATGATGTTTTAAATGACACTCCCTGTTCCACATCTGGTCCTATGTAAGACAAATAATCTCAATATTTATCACATTAGGATTACGTGATAAAAATACTTTCATTTGGTAAACTTTGGATATACTAAGGATCTGCAGACTTATCACAACCTTAACCAGTATGTTTCTTTTCTAAGGAAGAAACCTGTAAATAATTTTGGGCTTAATTGCCAGGAAAACAAGAAGGAAATGATCTGTGTCTGTGGGTAGGATACACTAGAAAATACCTCCTGAAATCCCATGCATTGAAAACCCATGTCTGCATAGGATCCTGCTATAATGGATGCCTTGAAGTAGTTTTCTGATGCAGGAACAGTTGAACTTAGCTCTTTCATGATGCTTTAACCATGCCCTTTTATTTTCCTTTTTTTCCATCCCCATTTTTTCCTGCGTGCAGTAATACTAACAGATGCAAAGAACCCTCTTGATACATTAACTAAGCCACTCAAAGTGCTCTTACTGATGTTGAGGCCACTGGTGATGATAAAGGAGATCCACTGTGATATTTTCAAATAAAACTAACTGAGTTAGATTACGGAAGTTGCTTCTGGAATGATAGATACATCCTGAGTGATCCTCCTCAAAGCAGTCATTCAGTGGAAGGTAGAGGGATTAAGAAAGCAGCAGAACTGGCTGATACAACAGAAGATGAACCACTTTTCTCTGCATTACTGTTTTCTTCTTATGCTTCTTTCAGGAAACTGGAAGCTTAACTTCCCTTGGACTTTCTGCAAATGCTCTCAAAGTGAACTTAGGAACCTTCAAGTGCATTTCTTTCCCATGCAAACAAATGAGCCCTGACATGATCACTCCCTTCAGTAGATAAGTCATGGGTTATAGTAAATTTGGTGATATCCTCCCCTTCTCTACAACAAGATTGTAAAACTCATAAGGGCTGAGACATCTTCTGTACATCTTTATATTCTACCTTGCACTAAACTCAGGGTAGGGGAAATGTCACATTATCCTGCTGATTAAGCCCATTAAGGATTCAGGTTACATAAGTTTCCTAATAGGGAGTGGAGAATACATTCTGCCAGTGAGTTTAATGTTCACCTAAAGCATCAACAGCAAATGTAGAGGCAGTGCCCTTTGGCAGTGTACAAAATACAAGGGAGAAAGTGGCCTTTTTCTAACTCTTTGTGAATTACCCTCAAATAAGTTCTCACCTTAGGGGCAGGATGGGATTTGTTTGTTCTCCTACAGATTCTTCTTCAGCCTCTGTGTGAAGCCACCAACTGAGTCAGAAGATCCAAACTGGGGCAAGGAGTTTAAAGAGGGGCAGAGGATGTCAGTTCCAACAGAACCTCAAGTTTGTTGTGAGTGAACTTTATCTGTTGAACAGAGAAGCATCTGCTCACACGTAATTATAGATAAGAGAGAAAATTCTTCATGAAGGAATACTGATGGGACTATAATCCTGTCTGAGTACGTGACCACAATTTATTTAATAAATAAAGCTATACTTAAGATCACTGTTAGAAAAACTCTAAACTGAGTACAGTAATTTATATCTCCATTCATATAGGAGGGAAAAGGGCTATTTTCCCATGCTTATAGTGGGATGATACTGTCCTTCTGAGTATCTTATGAGGCATTTAAATAAAACATGCCCGCATGTGAGTTGCCTGCATTAAAGTTAATATGAAGATTGTGATCAGCTATAGATTACAGGAGCAGAATTAAGCTGTAGCTACCGAGCATGGTGAGAAACAACTATACCCCTATTATTCTGGAGTTTGTGACAGGGTCCCATAAGTTGGAGACCAGTCTAGATCAGCAAGGCTCTAAGTGAGAACAAACGAGCAAACCAAGAAGCATTGTAATACTATTCTTTGTTAATTAATTAATCAGTGCTCCAATTTGGGTCTCTGTCTCTGTCTCCTTTCATCGCCTGATGAAGGTTAATATTCAGGGGGATGCCTATATGTTTGTCTTTGGATTCACCTTCTTATTTAGCTTCTCTAGGATTGCAAATTATAAGCTCACTGTCCTTTAATTATGGCTAGAAACCAAATATGAGTGAGTACATCCCATGTTCCTCTTTTTGGGTCTGGCTTACCTCACTCAGGATAGTGTTTTCTATTTCCAAATTGGAGCACCGGACAGAAATCTCAAGGTCCAAATCAGGAGCAGAAGGAGGGGGAGCACGAGCAAGGAACTCAGGACCGCGAGGGGTGCACCCACATTCTGAGACAATGGGGATGTTCTTTCGGGAATTCACCAAGGCCAGCTGGCCTGAGTCTGAAAAAGCATGGGATAAAACTGGACTTGCTGAACATAGCGGACAATGAGGACTACAGAGAACTCAAGAACAAGGGCAATGGGTTTTTGATCCTACTGCACGTGCTGGCTTTGGGGGGGCCTGGGAGGTTTGGATGCTCAACTTACTAAACCTGGATGGAGGTGGGCGGTCCTTGGACTTCCCACAGGTCAGGGAACCCTGATGGCTCTTCAAGCTGATGAGGGAGAGGGACTTAATCGGGGGAGGGGGAGGGAAATGGGAGGCGGTGGCGGGGAGGAGGCAGAAATCCTCAATAAATAAATAAATTAAAAAAAATTAATTAATCAGTTAGCTTTTTTAATGAAAAAGGCATAAAACATAGAATATATTCTTTTTATCCAAGGAAGATGATTTTTAAAAACAATATAAACACATTCTTTAAATTTGTTTCAGTGTTCAAGAAAGAGATTTTAAGAGCTATCGTGAGGGCTAAGAAGATGAGTCTATCAGTAACTTGCTTGCCTTGCAAGCATTAGGACCTGCATTTAGTAACCAGCACACATAGACAATATACAAACACACACATGTGCATGTGCACATGTACACACACACACATGCACACAAAATGGTGCACAATTATGATAAAAATAATGGAAAGCAGAAATAAACTAATCCTGTGGCTCCCTGGCAAGGCAACTTACCCTAACTCATGAGTTTCAGGACAGAACAAGACCCTTTCTCAAAAACAAAAGGTATATACTGCCTGTGGGACAGCATCAGAAGTTGAACTCTGGTCTGCATGTTACATCTATACAGGTACAGCCCTCTAGTATAAACACATACACCAAAGAAACTGGAGCCACCCTGAGAAGATAGAGGAGAGCATGGATCAAAGCCAGCTATAGTGCATAATTGCAGGAATAGATGGGAGCAGGGAGACTGTTGAACTCCCTGTCTTCACCATTGTATTCTTATTCATTTCGAGCGACAATACTTAAGCAAGGCAGCTTTTCCACTTTTTTTTTTTTTTGACACAAAGCACCAGAAGGTACTGGTAAAAATGCTAAGAGTCTTTTCATTCAATTTTGTTGCACACCAAGATATTTTTAAAATACCTATATCCACTCAATAGGCTGAAATAGGGTTGAGGCAAGTTCAGCGCTAGTCTGGATTTCATGGTTAATTTAGCCAGGCTGGACTACAATGTAAGAGCAGTCTACCTCAAAAAAGAAAAATAGTACATATAATGAAAGGGAAATAAGCAGTATTATACCAAAGTTTTAAAAATATATCAAACAGAATGCAAGGCATGAAAGAAAATGATGGACCCCATCGTCACAAATTTTGTGCATCACTATAATAGCATGTGGTGTCTTGAGCAGAAAAAGCATCTGTAGATAGTCCTTGTGCTAGTAGTGAGTGGTCCAGCATAAATAGACATAATTATTTCAGCACCTTTCTTATCTTGTTTACTGTATTTCCATTGCATCATACTGTACTGCTTGCCTGATTTCTTCTGAAAGACCCAATACATTTGCTTTATATTGTTTAGGTGAGTCATCGGCTGTATATCTTAAAGCAATTTTGCCACTGACCTTACTTCCAATTTACTTTGTGGTTCTTACACATTAATAATGGTTCATGAGCATGTCACATTTTATGATCTATTCTCCTCGTTTGGAGAAATTTGAATCAATCACAGTAAAGGCAACTTGCTTCATTGATTTTAAAATTTCACAGGAAGGACACACACAGTGAGAGGAAATGAGAGATTAGGGATAGGGGCATAATAAGAGTCACTATTTACCTCAATACGTTATATTCTCCAAACTAAGACCCGGGTACATTCCATAAGTAAATAAACAGCTGCTTCCCAATAGAGATGGAAATAATGAGGCCACATAGGTGTTGCCCTAGACTCTTCCTGTGGGACTTCATTACTGTGGCAACTTCAATGCCAGAACTAGAAAGTGCCACTTGGGTTTTCAAAGCATAGTCTTTATCTCCAATTTGGCTTGAATCTTTACAGAAAAAAAATATCAACAGATGAGTGTTTTGATAATTCATCAAGAGATGTGTACTATTGTACAAACAACCCTGAACACTTACTGTTTGTTTCACCTGATTTACCAGTGTCATGATGGGTTGTTGTTAGTGCTCCTAATAGCACTAACTGACTTTTAGTTAATAGTCAATAAGTTAATATCACCAACCCAGAACTTTCTAGGTTTGTACTAAATTTACTATCTTAATTAAGTCAAAAATACTCTAAATCCATGTGTACTGTTATGTGGGGTGCTCATGCATGTGTGGGTGCTTGTGTATATGTGTAGGCATGTGTATGGAGACCAGAGAACAGCAACATTGGGTGTAATTCCTCAGAATTTCTCTATCCACTTTGGTTTCTTGTTTTGTTTTGTTTTACTTTGCTTTGTTTTTTATTTCCTTAGTTACATTTTATCAGTCTACCTGCCTCTCTCCCTCCCTCTCTCCCTTTCTTCCTCCCTCCCTCCCTCTCTCCCTTTCTTTCTCTCTCCCTTTCTCTCTCTCTCTCTCTCTCTCTCTCTCTCTCTC
>NW_004949101.1:6474688-6510142 GCF_000317375.1 Microtus ochrogaster | reverse complement strand
TCTCTCTCTCTCTCTCATGTGTGTGTATTTGTATGTGTATGTTTGTGTGTGTGTGTGTGTGTGTGTGTGTGTGTGTGTGTGTGTAACTTGCAGAAGTTGATTATCTCCTTCCACCATGCAGGTCAAGGATTGACTAAGGTCATGTGACTAGACAGTAGCCACCTTTGTTTGCTTTGCTCTCTCACTGGTGCCACTTTTTGTCTTGTTTTAGTTTTTCTTTTAGAATGGGAACTCTCATTGACCTGGTGCTAGTCAAGTATGCTCATCTGGCTGCCTAGTGAGCTGAGGGATCTGTCTGTCTCTCTCTCCCTAGCTATGGGATTGTAAGTGTACATTGTCATGTCCAACATTTTAGGTTTTTTGTTCAAGTTCTATGGACCAAACTTGAGTCATAGTGCTTGAAAGGCAAGTACTTCATGAATTGAGCTATCTCTCTAGCTGAAGACATTTTTATTTGAAATGTATACTTACTTCTTAGAACTGTTATCATCAATAGACAAATATTTTAGAGGTCTGTAAGTAACTTTGCATGAATGGCACAGATCAACTTTATAATATCGATGATGAGATGCCAATTTCTGTTCATTCCTTTTTTTTTAAATTCAAGAGGCTCGTTTATTCTTGTTATGCATCTTTCTTCAACTTAGCTGTTTTTCCTTCTCTAGTTGTCTACCTATCATTGAAGGATAGTTTTTCAGTGCAGTCATACTGCTGAGAGAACAAATGATGAGCAGGCAGGTAAAATAGACACTTAGCTCCTTGGATAGCCAGCTAAAGGGTAGAATAGCAATTTTAATTGCTTGTGGTTCTGCTTGGTCTGTGATCCACTCATTTGACATATAGCATATTGTTGGAGTAGATAATAGGGAGTTCATAGAATATGTTCCCATATGCTTAGCATAAAGAACAGATGTAAGAGTTGATTTCCTACTTGAATTGTGATTTGAGCACTGAACAATTTACTTAATCAGAAATGCCTTTATTATTCATGAAACTTCTCCAGGCTGATCACATGTGTTTGTTTCAACTCTGAAAGTGACTCTGTCCTCAGGGCTGACAAACTCTCTTGTAGGAATTAGGATGTTAACCAGAAAAAGGTCATGCATCCAATCCCAGATGGCCCAATTAGTGTCAAACAAAGAACATGTCAGTAAATTATGATAGGTTTCAGTATCAGTAATTGAAGTCACTTACTGTATAAGAGTTAAAAATTGGTACAAGATTAGTACCAAACATCCCGACAATTGTGGGCGTAGAACCAAAGACGGTAGAGATGATTGCCAGGAGAAATGTGGTGGCTGTGATCGTTGACTACTCAACAACTATTTCTGTCTTTACTATGTGTGGAACCGTGATGCAACAGAAGCTTGATGTTCCAAACATCTTTCCAGTCTTCCATGAAGCTTGGGTTCTGGATATACTTAAAATAGACTTGGAAGCAGCAGATGCAGAAGTGTCTCCCTGCAATTCCTACTGGTGATAATGGCTGCAGGATGATGTTTGTGGCTAGTCTATTAGACCCTGTAGTAAACAGTCATGGAAGGAACAGAAATATTTCATTTCAAGCTATAGCAGCTGCCATACTTTCATGTCTTTGCACTGCCTTGTTCAGAGAAAGCGCCTTATCTCCCTAACTTCTATCCCCTTAGGAATTCTTCAAAAAGTATTCTCCTTCCCTAAGTTGCATTCCTTTTGAGTTTCTATTACCTATGATCAGCCTTGTCAGGTATGGAAGAAAAATTATTCATGAAAATGAAGAACTATAGTTTATCCAATATTTATTAAATGGTATACTGTTGTAGGAGGCTGCTTGTTTGTTTCCGGCTTCTCGGTCACAAAATAATGCCACAGAAACCATTATTTGCAATGCTGTTCCACTAATAGCCTAAGCATATTTCTGGCTAACTCATATCTTAAACTAACCCATCTCCATTAATCTGTGTATCACTATGAGGCTGTGGCTTACGGGGTTAAGTTCCAGCGTCTGGCTATGTGTGGAGCTACATGGCTTCCCTCTGACTCTGCCCTTCTTTCTCCCAGCATTCAGTTTAGTTTTTCCCACTTAGCTCTGTTCTACCCTAACAAGTCAAGCCAGTTTCTTTATTAACCAATGGTATTCACAGCATACACAGGGGAATCCCACATTAATAGACAAATTTAATCTCAATGAGACTGATTTCTTTGTACTAATTCACAAAATTAGTGAAGGGCAGAGTCAGTTGTTTTCAAGTTTAGATTTATCTGTCTACAAAACTAACCTATAAAAGGAAAAACAAAACTTTTAAATTGCTACTATTTGTTCAAAACATCAAAAACGCCCAAAGATTGAGACCATATATAAAACCTAAACACAAGATACATAATGCCATTGCCTCAAAAAAATAGATGCTATGTACATCAATATATATACCATTGACTTTGGAATAGCTACATTATAGAAGCAAGTCCATGTTTTCTTCCATTGCTATGGTACTACCTATGATTCATGGGTGTAGATTCAAGTCACAGAAAATGAATGTAATTCCTTAAACCATCACATCTATTGTCACAACACCAAGAAGTTAATTATTACCTTAGTGGGTAGCATTTTACAGGTCAGAGCCCTTTGATCTTATTTGGAAGTCTTTATACTTCAAAACCTTTTAGAAATTGAAAAATTCTGAAAAGAAAATGTGCATAATTTATCTGTGTCTTTCAGAGTTAGTGATCTATTTTAAAACAAAACTCCCAGAGAATGAGGGAGTGTCGAGGCATGAAATGCTCAGGTCTTACATTGTTGGCCCCAGCTCACCAGAAATACCATCCCTTACAACAATGAAACTGGGATCAGCATCAGGGATATTGACATGGGTATCAAGTGCATAGAAAAGGTGTTTTACCTGAGAAAATATAACTCTGGAGTCAAATCTAAACCAGCTAAAACTAATGAGCTGGAGTTACAGGGAAACAAGTAATAGGATTCCCCAACCCACCCCCCAGCAATAAGTTTCTCCACAGATGCAGGACACTAGATCAAGCTGAACTGAAAAACAGGTACACTTGAGGAGAGCAAATCCCTGGTAGGCTCTCTGGTGCTAGAGATCAAGGCTAGAGAAGTCACTCCCCCAAACGAAAGCATGGAGGCTTTAAGGGTTGTAGGTGAGGGGTCTGCCACAAGCTGGGTTTGTGTCTAAGTATGATAAAATACTGAGTGCTTTGTCAGGAACTTGAGTGGCTGACAACTTCAGGGGAGGAAGCTGTAGTAGCCATCAGGAATGCAAAACTGGACTTTTGATGTCTTTCCTTTGTCCAGAGACTCTCTGAGCAGGCAAGGGCTTCTTCTAAAGAACCTACCCACAACCAGCCAGGCTCCTACAAGAAGCAGCTTTCTAGACAACAGTCCTGTTGTACTGGCTGTTAAAAGGAGTTCTGCTGAAGATGGGGTTTGCTCCATAAAATGCTGTAAGGGTGTTGTTCCCATGAAAGGACTTCACATTTGCTTTTTGACTTATTGGCATGATCTCTGGGACATCATTTTTAAGTCCAAAAGTCTGGAGACATCAGGTTAAATTGGAATCCTTATCCTGCTATTTACTTGCTATGATTGTATACTATTCTACAATAGTTTGGCTCTTACATATCCCCTTTAGTTCTGCATATTAATGCATTTGTCTCCATGACTCTCCTACAAGGTGGTAGATCCTATGAAATGGGGCTGAGTGAAGGTTTTAGGTAGGTGGCAGAGTGTTTCTGAAGAGGATACTATAGCCCTTCTGCAGTTATTGAGCAACTTGCTCAGCCCTGTGCTACCTGACACTAAGCTCCAAAGCAATGGACCCAAGGGACTGAAATCCCCAAACCATGACTGAAAATAAAGTGTCCCTCCATCTAGGATGTTCCCCTCAGGTATTTGTTACAGTATCTGCAAACAGAAAGATGATTAACAGCTTTGGTTTCCCTACTGACTAAATAAAGGAAGGAATAGTAGCACTTCCATTTGGGAGAGATCTATGAAACTTAAATATAGAAGATTGGTAATATTCTTACTGGCTGTGTGGGGGACTGGCATCAAATGTCTCCAACAGCAGAGTGGTTCAGATAAGGTTACAAAGTGATTCTTCCTAGCACGACTAACGTCCCCAAACTTCTGGGTCTCTGCGACTTAGCTGGAGGATTGTTTCAGACTGTCTTGCTTAGCCCTTGGTAGGGAATCTGAACGTGTATCTAGTTACCCACCTCAAAGTGTTGGAAGAGCTGCTGTATTTGAGGAATATAGAGCACCTATATACAACACTGAGACGGGCTGAAAAGAAGAGGAGCCATGGGCTCCAGATGAGTGAAGATCGGCGGCTTCCTAGGAGAAAAATGTCTCAGAAGACTGCAGTCTGGCCTTCATTCTGGCATAGCACTTCTCTAGTGGCTTCCAGATGCATATGAGTACAGTTTTAATCTCAACAACAGTCGGAAATCTCACTCATTACATTTTAAACCCTAAACCAGAAAATGAACATCGCTTTCTTTCCGTCTTTGCCTAGTAAGATATTGAAGTTTACATAAAGACTTGGCTTTCTTTGGGAATTTCCCTATTGGGTATACGATGTCCAAATTTAATTAAAATCCATGCCGTGGGCTTTAAACTCCTTTAGTGAGTGAAAATGATAGGAAGGCCCAGATATTTTTTTTATTGGGTTTGATGTCGATTGAGTTACAGCATGTGCTATGACTGAGCTCCCTTGGAACGCGCCATACATTCTTCTATGCCACCTGGCTACGAAACAAACATGAAGGATTTGGCTCGAACAGGAATAAAACCTCTGCATTAGCGAAACAGAATGACATTCCTCGTGAAAACATGGCAACTTCAGACTCTTTATTGTCCTCCCTCCTGCCAATGCCCTGAGAGTCTTTATTCTTTCCAGGAAAGAGAGAAATAAAAATATCTCTGTGGAAAAGGAAAGCAGCCTTTTTATTTTTTCTAGTTTCCTAATAGGGTGTTCTCCCTGAAGCAAAGCAAATGTAAGCGGGAGATGTGTTGGAATAGATAAGAAATGACTACTTTTTAAAAACTAAAAATATTAATACCTGAAGAAAGTCATGGGCCACACTGGGAGAACATCAGAAAAAGATTCCAGGTCATTAGACAGGGCCAGCAGTCATCACAGAGGGAGGCAATGCGGCTCCAGGCCATAGGCACTGTTCTCTTTGTCTTGGGAGCTGAATTGCTGAGTGGCCTCCAGGAACTTAATTAAGTTCCCAGATTCTTCTTTTGACAAATCCAGAAGACAAACAATGACCACCATAGCCTGGTGCAATTGAATTCCTGTGAGAGCCAGAGCATTCTACAATGAAATTTCTATATGAGAGCTGGTAATTACATAGATCAAAAACGGGATGCTGACTGGGGCAAAGAGGCCAGGTGGCTGACTTTAAACGTTTCAAGGGGTAGTGAAGACTTATAAAGTATGTGCCGTGGAGAAAGATGGAGTTATGGTTATTTGGAAATTCGTAGCGCTGTCAAAGGCTGGGCTTAAACATGACAGTCAGCAGGGTGGATGTGGACAGCTAGCTAACTACCGCTGTAATTTGGGTGTGTCATTTCTGTTCACGAGACGTCAGATGAATGCTTTCAGGAATATACTAGTGAGAGCCATTTGAAATAGAAGAGGGATGTCAGCAGGCAGGTTGGGGACTAAAATCGCAGGGAGTGACACAGATGAATGCTGGGTATAGTGGGAGCAACATTGATACAAAGGAGCCATTTCTGAGAAGCGCTGGCTTCAAAGAAAATAGCCCATGGCAGAGAAGCTGACATGGAGATGAATGAATAATGAAAAATACAATAAAGACCAAATCTGATAGGGATTTGAATTATATGCAAGGAAAGTATTTCTGCAGAAAATGAGATGGTAGGAAGGGTTTGCTACAAACTGAAGAATTCATAACTAGAATGGCTCACAACTTCTATCATTTAATTCCCGAAAAGCCCCAGCCTCCGTGAGATGGTGGTTAGTGGAAAGTATAATATCAGAATTTTTTATTCTGAAACTTGAAACCGCACGGTTTTTCCTATGTGCTCTCTGTCCATTCAAGTGGAGGAAGACTTTGACCTTCATGCAACCACGTACAGATGCAATGGAAACTGTCTGTGTTCGCCCCTGCAGAGCCAGACACACGTCCATGGTTCCCACATAGTTCTTGTTCCCAGCATGCCCAACTGAGCCCAGGTATCTCCGCATCATAGTCTCTCCTGTCCATCCTGAGCTTGGAAAGTGATACTTTCATGTTTTCAGCTGCATCTCTAGCATCAAGACTCTTGGCACTAGCACTACTATGCTGAACATAGGACATTATGAGGAGCCAGGCAGACTTGGAGGTGGGTATACAGATGTAGTGTGGCAGAG
Source organism: Microtus ochrogaster (assembly GCF_000317375.1). NCBI lineage: Eukaryota > Metazoa > Chordata > Mammalia > Rodentia > Cricetidae > Microtus > Microtus ochrogaster. The sequence goes on along the minus strand of NW_004949101.1, from coordinate 6,503,762 downwards.
CTGCAGAGAGGCTGGGGCAGGACCAAGACTTGTGCCTTTAACCACTGGAAGGGTAGCTGACCATGTCTCCATTACTGTTACCTGTCTCACTCCCATGAGACACCCAGCAGCTACCCATTGTTGTCATCTACTTGCTTTATGTATGCTCCGTGGGAATATTTCCTATGCAGGAAGAGGAGCCTAATGGCTCTTCTGAGTTTACTGTCTTCTCACCCTTTTTACAGCCTTGCCCCTTTCTCAGTTTATTTTCAAGGGATCCTCAAATTATCTTTGAGGGACCAACATTATACTGGGCCCAGATTTTCTCTTCCCATCGAACTCTGACCAACTTTCTTTTTACATGATCTGGAGCCTCTATTCTCTCCTTTGATGTTATTTTCTCAGAAGGCCTACTCATAGGCAGACCCTGAATTTGCTGTATGGACATCTGCATAGATACGGTCAAACAGAGACCCTGGCTGCAGAGAGTAAGATCCATAGATTTCCTTTAAGTTTCCTTAGGTCTAACATTCTAAAAATACCCAGTTTCTTTAGGCTGGTGAGCACAGTAGCCTATTTGTCATTCTTGTCTTCCCCTTACACATCCTCATTATTTTACAAGATATCTACCTACTCAAAATTAGTAACATAGCCAGTCACTCACCTGTTTTCCAAACTGGCGTGGTTTGTGTCTGTGCCTATGTAAAGAATTGTTCAACATCCTTAGCTTTCAGGGAAATGCAAATCAAAATGACTGAGATTCCGTATTATACCTGTCAGAATGGCTAAGATCAAAAACACTAATGACAGACTATATGTTGGAGAGGATGTGGAGTAAGGGGAACACTCCTCCACTGCTGGTGGGAATGCAAACTTGTACAACTTCTTTGGAAATCAGTATAGCGGTTTCTCAGAAAATTGGGAATCAATCTATCTCAAGACCTAGTGACACCACTCTTGGACATATACCCAAAGGATGTTCAATCATACCATAAGGACATTAGCGCAAATGGGTTCCTAGTAGAATTATTCATAATAGCCAGAACCTGTAAGCAACCTAGATGTCTCTCAACCAAAAAATAGATAAAGAAAATGTAGTATATCTACACAATGGAGTATTACTCAGAAAAAAAAACTGACTTAATGAAATTTTCAGGCAAATGGATGGAACTAGAAAAATTATTCTGAGTGAGGTAACCCAGACCCAGAAGGAAAACATGAGATGTACTCACTCATAAGTGGATATTAGATATAAAACAAAGGATAGCCAGACTACAATTCTCAGCTCCAGAGAAGCTAGGTCACAAGGAGGACCCTAAGAGGGATGGATAAATCTTCCTGGGAAGAGGAGGTAGATGAGATGTCCTGGCCTGTGTGGAAAGCATGCCTTGAGTGTTTCAATATTCAGTTGTTCCTACTAGATATAATCCATACTTCACAAGTACATGTGTTTGAACACCTGGTCTACTACAGGTACTAGTTTGGAAGATTGTAGACCCTTTAAGATGTGAAACCTAGCTGGAGGTAATAGTAATAGATGCCTGGAAGAGGGCGATCTTAGAGCCATAGCCTGGCTACACTTCTAGTCCAATCAATCTGGCTTGACACAGAACAAGTCAAGTCAACTCCCATTCTTTTTTGCCAGAGCAGATGCTTCCCCTCTAAACAATGAGCCAATATATCTCTCCTTTAACTCTTTTCTGCTGGATATTCTGTCACAGTAATGAAAAAAATAATGAATACAGAAATTTTTCTTCAACATCCCAAGGAGTGAGATGTTTTTCCCTCCATGGAGTCTGACATATAGTGCAGCAGGGTCCCACATTAGTAGAGATGAACAGATAGAAAAGCAAAACATAATGCTACAGTCTTATGATTTGGGTTAGAGATGTCTTTTTCTTCATTAGAAACAAACTTCTTAATACCTTTTGGCCATTTTCCTAGGGGAAATGTATGTTTTAGGTTCAATTTCTCAATTTCAATTAATGAATTATCAATCTGGATGAAGGCAAGTTATATATTTAAGGTATCATTATAAGTCTGCCTTACTCACTGTTCTCCTACTATGAAGAGGCACCATGATGAAAGCAACTATTATAAGAGAAAGGATTTAATTGGGGATCGCTTACAGTTTCAGAGGTTTAGTCCATTATCATTATAATGGGAGCATTAACTGTAGCAGTAACTGAGAGCTATATTCTGACCCATTGACAGAGAGAGAGAAAGAGAGAGAGAGAGAGAGAGAGAGAGAGAGAGAGAGAGAGAGAGAGATTGATTTTATGGTTGCCATGGGGTTTTGGAACCTTAAAGCTCACCCTAGTGATGCTCTTCCTTCAACAAGGTCACACCACCTAATCCTTTCATTTTGCCCAGTCTTTGGTGACAAAAATCATTGAGCCTATGGGAGCCATTCTCATCCAAACCACCATAATGGCTAAGCATATTTCTTTTGTCACTTAAACAAAAATAGTACTGGCTATTGCCAAATCAAAACTTCTTCCAAAGGCCCTTCCTTTACAAAAATTCTTTGTGAAAATTATTGTTTTTAAAACTTGGTATGAGTATGTACTTTTTCTGGTTTTCTAAACAGCAATAGAACTCACTCTGATTATTGAATAAATAAATATAAATATATATATGAAATGTATATATACATATACGTAAGTTTTTTTGTTTTTTTGTTTTTTTTTAGTTTTCTTCTAAGTGATCTGAAGGTGACTTTATTGCAGATAGTACCTTTGGGACATAAGAAAGCCTTAAGAGTTCAGAGACAACTTAAGAAAGCCCATTTTCCTTCCTGTCTGCTCAGTATTTGTGGAAGACAAGAAAGAAAGACATAAAGAAAAACAAGCTTATAAATGATTCCATATCCAGCAATCATTCAAACCACAAGATAATAGACATTTTGGAATTGGCATAATTCCTTTCTGGATAATCGAGGGGACAGAGGCAATAGCTCAGCATCTTGTCCTCATTCATTTCAGAAAGGATAGATAGTGTCACAGAAAAACAATCTATATAGGAACCCTTGAACAAACAATTACAAGCATCATAAAGCAAGCAGGTCTGGAATCGATCCCAGCAGTCATTTCCTATTCTCGTTCTTCTTTAACTTTGCCTATTAGGTGGTTTGTGGATTTAACCTTTTGTGAGTGTTCTTAATAGTGCGGTATCAATTTACCCAAGTAAGAAATGTCTGCACCCATTTCCCTCTCAATAAAGCAAACTATCACATTATTAAGTTGTTTTTCTCTGTGATTTGTGGTTAAACTAAACAAAGAAGGAGAGGGATGATAGCCACATTAGCTACCTGTATATGTGGATCACCTATGCACAAAGAACATTACTCAGTATTTTGTTGTTGTTGTTGTTGTTTGTTGTTGTTGTTGTTGTTCTGGTTTTTCTGAAGCAGGTCTCAGTAAATTGTTCTAGCATTCCTAGAATCCACTTATGTAGACTAGGCTTATGTCAAACTCACAGAAATCTGACTGCCTTTGCCTCCCAAATGCTGGGATTAAAGACATGTTCCACCAAGCCTGACGTACAACTAAATATTTCATTTAAAAATAAATATCATATTTTATTTGCCAGAATATATCTCTCTAGAGCAGTGGTTCTTAACATTCCTAAAGGTTATGGCCCTTTAAAAATGATATTTATTATAAATGTTATAAAATTATTTAATATAACCAGAGCCTGCACTTTTGTTTCCGGGCCTCCCAGGTCCAAATAATTACATAGAAACAATATTAATTACAACACTGTTTGGCTGATGGCTCAGGCATATTTGTAGTTAATTCTTACATCTTAACTCATTTCTGTTAGTCGAAGTATTGCCACGTGGCCAAGGCTGTACCTCATTTTCTACATGTCTTGTTTCCTTGGCGATTGGCTGGCATCTCTTTAACTCTGCCTCCTCTTTCTATATAAATCTGTTCAGATTTCCAACCTGGCTTTACTCTGCTAAGCCATTGGCCAAAACAGACTTATTCAACAACCAATATATATAATCATATATACAGAAAGAGATCCCACATCAATTTAAAATTATTTTGTTGCTACTTCATAGATGCAATTTTGTTACTATTATGAATCATAATATAAATATCTGATATGTAGGATATCTGATATACAGCTCTGGTGGAGAGGTCATTCTACATTCAAAGGGGTTATGACCCACAGATTGAGAATCACTGCTCTAGCTCTTTGGAACTGTGTGACAAGATTTCTCTCATGCCCAATCACAATTCAGGTGATGGTGATGTTGCTAACATCTACTATCCTCCTGTGCTTTCAGGATAAGGGACTTCCACACTTGACTGCCCTTTCATGGTCTGTTTAAACTCATTATACTTGGTCACACACTGGATATTTTATGATGACCTATATTCATTTTGCTTGAAATGTAGGGGAAAACAGTCAGCATTGTAGAAAAAAGTAAAATGATTCTATAGTGTTTAATGCTATGCATGTCAGTAAACTAGAAATGAACTCATCAGGGCATGAGTTAGACTTTCCATTTCCATGTTTTGTATTAATGGGTCTTCTTGTACTAAAGACCCTGTGTAACTAACTGACCTATATCTGGCTCAGTCTCTTCTACCCTGTGCCCTCTTCCTCAGGCTGTAACCAGAAAGTTTTGTTTTTATACCAAAAGTCATCTTCTTGCTTCAATGTCCTTCATTTAACCATTTCCTCCATCTCTTTTATGTTTCCTCTAAACCTCTATCAGGCTGACTTCTTTATTACTTAGATGCCAGTTTAAATATCATTTTCCCCAAAGAGACCTTCTTTAACCAGAGTAAATATGCCTTTTCATTTCACTACTCTGAACCATAGCTCCACTTAACTCTTGTGTGGGGGATCAATGTAATCAGGGTAACTTATTTCACTGCATACTTATGGCCAGCCTCTTCTGAAGTCTGGTCTTCTAGTAATCTTCTCCTTACAATGTTATCTGCTCCTGCATTCCCAATGCCAAGAAGAAGGTTTGAAACAGAGTAGATATGATAAATATTTAATGAAAGCTTTTATGAATATACAAAGGTGGATTAAGTGTTAAGCTCCTACTTGCAGCGTTAAGTCACTTTCAAACTCAACTAGATAGTTGCTATTATTGTGTTTTCTTTCTTGCCACATTCCAGTCATCTATTGTTTTATAAAATCTCCGTAGCTGCAGTTTAAAGAAAGCAGAATAATATGTTCTTCTCGTGTTAGAAATATCCAGAAATGTGTGTTAGAGGAGAATGTGTATGAAGGAAGTCTAGATGTCATTGTTCTACTCTTTCATCCTCACGTTCCAGCTGGCTACTATGGGTTCTGAATCGTTTCTCTTTTTATACAAACAAACTAAAAAATAAATGAGCAAAGGAGTGGATTAAACGCCTTCTTCCCTATAGTCCCAACAGTATAGTTCACTCAGAATTTATAAATAAACTTAAACAAAAATATGGCAAATAAAGCATAGGATAACAATGTGCTTACCCCCAAACAAAAACAGAGGGAGAGAAGTTAGGTGGGAGGGAGCGAGGGAGGGAGGGAGCAAATGAGAGAGAGAGAGAGAGACCAAGACAGAGAGACACAGAGAGAATTTGTTTCAGAATAGGAAGGAACTATTGATCCCCATTGGATCACAGTGAAAGTGGCACTCCCAAAATCATAGAGCTTACAGTTTACAGACCTGAGATAGAAATCAAGACTTACATCACCCTACTTCTCCAAGAGCACCTAAACCTCCCCTAATACATTGATAGAACAGCTGACCAAGACCCTCTGTCAAGGTACTGTTGGCAGACAAGCATGCCAGTGTGAAATTGTCTTTGTTTATTGTATTACCAGGATTTGAGGTGTTTCTAGTGAACTGTCAGATAGCCTGTGTAGTTAGCATTCTTTGACCTCTGCCTCAGCTCCCCTGAATAGACCTCTTCCTTTTGCTCCTTTATCCTAATGATACTAATGACAGCAATAATATTTTTGAAAAGAAAATAATAATTTTTTATTTGGAATGTACTCTACTTTTTTGCATAAAAATTAGGTTGGTTGGTTTTCAGAACAAGGCAAATACGATTAGCCTGTTATTGAACCCATTTGTGAACTAGATAGTCTGTCAGATTTAGAGAGGTTAAATAACTTTTCGAAGTAAAACCAGAATTTGACTCTAATTTGCTTCAATTCCTGTAACAGCCTCTCTCCATTTTAAGACCCGCATAGCTTTTGATGCTCTTGTCTCTCTCATCATAATCACACTGAAGCTGTATTTTGGTCATTCGAAACAAATGATCGTCTGAATTGGAGAAGTCTGGGCTTTTTGTTGCTGTTTTAAGCAAGCTCTGTTCTTGTGGTTCTGTTTTCGGTGATTGAGGCTTGAAGGCCTCCCCTTGGCCAGAAGTAGAAGAGCCTGATTGTTTAAACACAGCCCCATTTTCTCCTGGGATAGGTAGCTTTGAGTTAGGGAGGTAGGAGAAAGTGAATCTCTTCCTGATTATCCTTCCTGCCCTTCGTGGGGCTGTAGAATCCTTGCAGTGGGAAGTGTCGAACAAGAAGGTTTGGGGCCATGAAGCACAGAGCACCTGCAGCATGGGATGTTAGCCAGTCATCTCCTAGAGGGGGATATTACAGCCGATGACCCACATGCAAAGGAATCCTTGAATTATTTTTTTTTTTAAAAAAAGTCTGTGCCTCTCGGAGTGAAGGCAAATTTTTCCTATTGCTTCTGTGTTTCAAAGTCTTCATAAACTATCATGGTATTGTATTCTGTCATGTCATTTTTCTCCAATTATCTGAACATTTTCAGGAATTCTGGGAGTAATGAGATATATGTAGAATATGCTTCTAAGAAATCATTTGGGAAGGTTAGGCTGCAAAAATGATCATTTTCCCTGAAGTACAGCAATGCTCACTGCCTCATCTTCCATGGGAATACTACACTCTATGAGTTTTTGTTATTTTGTTAAACAGAAAAAGAAAAAGAAACGATAGAGGAGAGATAAATATTATAGAAGCTCTGTATAGACATCCTTTAATGTAAGTAAAATAAGTGGGAAGAAATCATTCCCCTAAGGAAAATATCTCAGAAGATAAGGAGATTCTCTTAGTGAGAATCAGTGAGCTGGAACTAATACGGCAAACCATGTAAATATATAATATGTGTTGCTGGGGACAGGCTAAATGCATGGTTAGTCCTTTATTTTGAAGAAACATGTATTTAATGCATTGTACTTCTTCTTTCAGCTTTGTTACACTCCATTGGATTAAGAGGTAACAGCAGGCAAGCTAATTTTGAAATCACATACTCATGCTACATAATGGTAGACATCACTCTTGGAAGTATTACTTGTCATTCAAAAACCCATATTATATAAAATTTCAAAGAAAGCCTAATATTCTTTCCAGTAAACTTTTCCATGACATTCACTGCTTCTGCACGATCTCATCAATGTCCAGTCCTCCCCAGGCAGGCCTGTATGCTTTATACCAGGTTGACTCACTCTTCCCAGCTCTTAGGACCCTTTCTTATTGTCTCACCACAGTGAAGGAAGGGCAACGTAAAATTCTTGATTATTATACGTCAACTAGCAACAGATATGCACAAAGAGGATTGTCATCTCCATTTGCAAGGGTCCAAATTCATCTAGCAAGGACACCACCACATCAAAATAACACATAAATCCTCTGATGAGCTCCAGCCTGAATTTCTCTTTATCACACATAACAAGGGGAGAGATTTCACATGTGTGGATAAAAAAAGAAAAAGATTTTTAAAGGTGGCTCACTGTGCTGAAAAGTTTTTCCATTTTGGCTACTTGAGTCCTGAAAATAATCCTATGATTGTTGTAGATCCTAACCATGAGACAAGACAACAGATGCTTGGAGAAACTGGGTCATCTGGACATGAGTGCTTGTTAGCAGGGTAGTGACAGAGCTGTAGCCTAAATGGCCTGGTGACATAGTTTTTACTGTGACTCCTTGGATGATATCCTTCTTCCATTTTTAGCCTCAGATGTTTTCCTGGTCACTGACGATACATAGATATGTTCTATCCCACCCCTCCGCGAACTGTTTTCCTGGTCAATGATGATACATAGATAAGTACTATGCCAACCCTCAAAGAAATCATAAACCAGTGGGAGGGAGACATAGAGTCATTTGTGAGAATGCAGTAGAGAAGGAGAGGGATGTAAGTCCTCAGAAACTTGAAGCTCTCTTTATCCAGCCTGGGAGAAAACTGTCATGGATTAGATATCACTGAAGAAGTCCCTAAAATGATAAGAAGTAACTTCCCAAAAGGCAATGAGGCAATGAACGGCCAGTGTAAGGATTAGCTTGACCAGAAGCACAAGGCAAGAAACAAACATAATGTGTGTATGGGTACCTACAAATCATTTGGTTTTCTTATGGGGGTAAACATGGGACAAAAATTGAGGTGACATGGTTAGCAAAGGCTAGAATATATGGCAAGTTAAAGTATCAGCCATCTCTGTTGTAGGATATACAAAATGATCTAATAAAAAAATGAGAAAAAATACTAAACTAGTATTTATATATACTTTTGTTTTGATGTTATTCCTAAAGTATTTATATGTATCTGGCTGCTTTGCCAGCATGTATTGACATCATGTTCATGCAGGGGGTGGCATATGCCATAGATCTGGAATTGCAGATTATGTGAACAACCATGTGGGCGCTGGAAATGAAACCCTGGTCCTCTGAGACAGCAGTATATGTTCCTAATGCTGATCCGTCCCTATGGCTTTCTTTTTGATACAGCTTTTCTTTGCACAGCCTTAAAATAAACTTATCATAATAATATAACAATACAGAAATGCAATTTTTATGTAAGAGTTACACGTTAAAAATTATTTTCCTGACTAGGCCAACTTATATTGATACGTTTAGAGGTTATTGTCATATGTAATAAAGAGTCACTTGACATATAGAACGTAGTGGTGCTTTATTGGCATATGGCTGTCTAGAGTGATTTTTAAAGGTTTGTGACATATGGTGCCAGAACTATGAGTGGAAAGGGGCTCAATACTTTAAGATGCTTCCACCAAGAACTTTAGTACTGATAACCCAAGGATGTCAAATAGGAGGGGGAAATGAATTAAGATAATCTCAGCGGTTAGCTCTTTGGGGTTTGGTTATACTTGGCCATGCTATTTGCCAAACCCCTTCACTCTCTGTCAACTTCAGCCTCAAACCTCTTCACTGATGGCTGAACCTGTGTATCAGAGGTCAGATGAATGTGTGGATGTGTAAATGATAGATAAAAATGGCTCTTTATAAACATCATCCCTTGATGAGATCATTAGAGAGTAATTTTCACCAATGGGCGATGATATAACTCTGTCTTAAAGGGATTGGGGACTTTCCCAAATTTATCCTGTTAGAACTCTTTATACAGTCTATAAAGAAGAAACAATCAAAGTGGCTTATGTGATGAAGTGAATGTATTGACTCAGGTAATTGGGCAGTCTACAAGGTCAGCAGTCTTGGAATTGTTCAATTTAGAGGCTCAAGAATGTGTCCAAGGGTGATTCTGTATCTTTCTCCATTTTTCTTATTGTATAAACATTTTGCTTAAGAGAGTAACAGATTTACCTGCATGTAATTGTTGTATATACTGCATATACAAGTGTAAAGGTATAGCACTGTATTTACAAAAATACAGAAGAACAGTAAATTAGCAAGTATAAAAATATCAGGAACATCAAACAATAATAAAAATAACAGTCGTTTCTGGAATAAGTGGATCATGACAAAGCTTACTCAATTCTTCCTTTACCTTTTTTTTTTCACTCTGATATAAGGCAGTGTTATGTCAGTTTAGACCTAGGATTCCTGAACCAGTCATTACTAAGAAAGATAAAACATTCTGATATGCTTAGACAATCCATCTACTGTAACCAGAGGAGGCGTTTTTCTTTTGTCCCTACCGCCAGGTCCTAAATAAATACACAGAAGTTTATAAATAATTTTAAATATTTGGCCTATAGACCAGGTTTATTACTCACTACCTGTTACAATTTAAATTAACCAATTTTTCTTAATCTATATTTTACCACATGGCTTGTGGCCTTACCTATCCTCTAGCATGCCTTGTTCCTCTGACAGTTGACTGGCATCTCTCTGACTCCAACCTTCTTCCTCCCTGTATCTTTAGTTTGGCTCTTCCACCTAGACTTATTGTGCCTTACTATAAGCCAAATCAGCTTTATTATAAAACAATGAGAGTAACTCATATTCTCAGCATACAAAAGGATTACCTCATAGCAATGTATCTTTTCTACATAGGATGAAATTATTTTTATGGGTACTCCATCAAGCAAGAGAGTTAAGTATGTAATATAAATTGGGATGTAAGGAATAAATCCATAATGTTGTGTACAGACATGGAAATAAATTGACATGTGTCTCACCAAAAAGCCATTTGAGAATGTACTCTTATTTATCAATAATTCCCTCTAAAGGGCAGCAGAATCCCAATTACAAACTCAGAGCAAGTGAAATTATTTGCACTGGACCTGTGCAGGACATGCATGGTCAAACAAACAGAGGAGGGACTCAAGGGCCCTAGCCCTGACTGCTGAATTCTGTACGAATGATAAACTCTGGACCAGTGTCTTCAGTTGAGCAGCCCCTGGTGTACTCATGAGACTCCAATAAGTAGTTCCAAACTTAAGTCCACACAGATTGCCCAGATAAAACCCACAGGCGTGCAAACAAAACAAATGTGGAAAAGAGACCCGTGAGGAGGAGATTGGATAGAGAGGAGGAAAGAGAGGGCCTAAAAAAGTGAGAAAATGAAGGCAATCATCTATCTGAATTATACACAGATATGAAACTGTCAAAGGACAAATTTAATTAAAATGAAGCCTTCTAATGGGAATATTTGGCTCTAAAATTATCCCAATTTTTATATTTATCACATTGTGCTGCTGTATTTAGACTTCTTCCCTCACTGAATGCTATGGAGCACTTTAAGAATAACAATTTGGGGATTTATGAAGATGGTTTTGTTGGTAAAGTGCTTCCCATACAACATGAAGACCTCAGTTTAGATCCTCATCACCCACCTGAAATGCTAGGTGCAACAGCTTGAGCCTATAACCCTAGTCCAAGGAGGCAGGGATGGGAAAGTCCCTGGGGCTTTCTTTCTTCTAGTCTCGCCAAACTGGTGAGCTCCAGGTTCGTTTAGATACCTGGACAGCCATTATACAAGATAAACAAGGTAAACCACTGACCATCACATGCGTGTACGCACATGTGATATCACACCCTAATATGAATGTAAACACACACATGAACTAGTACCCACATATAACACACACACAAAGAAAAATAATTCACTTTTAAATTTAGGTAATAAACATATTTTATAACAATTTTACTTCCTAGTTCCGCTCTCTGTACTATGTATGGCCATTACTAAATAAATGATCATGATTTGGAATTGGAAAAAGGCTCACTTATGCAAAAGAATGAAGCAGAATCTGTGGGTGTGTCTGGCTGAATTCAGAGAAGCCAATTTGAACTGCCTTCTATTCTCCTGAAGAAACAGACACGAGAAAGTGGAGAAGGAGTTGTGCCTTCCTATTGGTATGGCACAGTATATAACGGCTCATAGCAACATTTCCACCCAGAGCAGGCCACCTCTACTTTGAGTCTGAAAAATAAATTATATTTTCCAATATCTGATCTGTTCATTTTGCTCCATAATTACCACCTCTTTCTTTGCCATTTCTCTCCCAAATTTGATATCTTCTATAATTACAGTCTTTTGCTCTGCAAACTCACATGCAGCCAGTCAGTCCAACATGTTCATTATTTGAGCAAATTCTTTGCTTTAGGCTCGTCTGAAAATGACCATCTATGTTCCAACTGTAGAACTAATGTATGCACACTTTAATGTTTTCTTTCACTTATATTTTAGAAAATAAAGGCGAATTAAATTTCATATTTGTCTTCTAAGCACTGTTAGCATTTAAACCCAGGACACAGCTGGTCAGCAGGCCACACGGACATCTGATAGCACAAAGGGTTGTTTGTGGTAATATTATGCAATTAATCAGAACGCAGCTTAGCATGAGAGAGATGTTAAGTCAGGCAAAACAAATAACACATGAAATCTGAGGTTACCTCGTGCTGTGCACTCCAGCTTTGTGTGTTCTGAAGTCTGTGCAGGGGGAATAACGTTGGTGCCACCAGCACACCGCACAGTGGCTGCTGGCTCTTTGACATACCCTCTGTCTCCCCTTAGCCAGACTGCTTATTATTCCTTAACACTGAAGTAAATGAAAGTTGCTTTTGCTTAGATTGTGCTTTGAGAGTTTCATGATACCCTTTGAAAATCTGAAAAAGGTTGGCCCACGATTTGTTTCCTAGGCCGTGTTTAATGAAGACCAACCTCCAAGGCAAACAGTGTTTTGGTGCAGCTGGCCCCCAGCACCATCATCATGCCAGATCTACCCATGGAATGGTCGATCATGGTGCCAGGGTCCAGAAACACAAATCCAATTGAATTCTGGCTCAGAAAAGCACTAAGTGTTTAAATTGGATTTCTGTGGAGTTTGTTCTTATTAGGCTCAGCATGCAAACTGCTTTATGGACATTTATTATTTAATTATTTCTAACAAAGGATCTTATAAACTCAACATCTATAATTAAATGGGCATGAGAGCAAGAGGGGTTTTGATGCTAGCCAACGTGTGCTTTGTGACCCAGAACCTGCACTGAGAAGAGCCATCCGTATTATGCCAAACACCAGGGTCTTTGGCAAAAACTTGCTTCATTAAACTCAACTTTGTGGCTTTTTGTGTTTAATGCCAGGCTCTCAGTTATCCATCAACCTTAGTTGTGTCATACAGAAAGTTGAATGGGGACAGTGGAATGCATGGAGGGGGTACCTTGGATTTGGCCTATCATCAGTGTTTCTACTTCCTGTCCAATCATCCCTTTGGTTGCAGTCTTTCCTCTTTCAAGCCCACAGAAATAAGGCTTCTTTCTAAAAGCATGATCATTCTGGACCCATGCTCATCCTGCCACCCTGCATCCCCATGCTCCACAGTGGTTTGTCCCACCCTACTGTTCTCGATCTTCCCTGTTTCCTCCAACAAACGGTTATGTGAATTAACTACCTAGTGTTTTTTTTATTTATTATAGTTCTATAATTAGATTGGATTGTAGTGAGAAGATTCCAGACATGTTGGCATAATTCAAGCCAGCGTCTCTAATGAGTGAAATGGCAGCTCTACCTACAATGCTGCTCACTGCATTGATAAACAATCTGTCATTTGGTATATAGACTGAGCAACCAGAGATCCTTACTGATATTTCTTGCATGCTCCATAATAATTCCCATAATGCCTTTTTCTTTTCCTCACTGGTGTGTGTGTGTTTATTCATACATTCATATTTGGGCAAAGCTGGGCACATATGTGTAATGGTATGCAGACAAAGGTCAGAGGACAAATTCATGTATTAGCACTCACCTTCCATCTAACTGAAAACAGGACTTCTAGCTATCCCCTACTGCTTTGGCTGTCTAGCCTGTATACGAACTCCCAAAGATTCACATGCCTCTTTCTTCCATCTCTCTTGGATTACACTCACTGACTACTGGATTCAGCTCTACATGAGTTCTAGGGACTCAAACTCAAGTCTTCAAAGCCTTGTGTGGCAAGTTCTGTACTCATTTAGCCATCTCTATGGTTACGCAGGGTAATATATATATATATATATATATATATATATATATATATATATATATATATATATAAATTTCGATACCTTCCAATGTGAGCTCAACTTGGAGAGAAAACATAAGATAAAGTATAATATGCATGTCCTTTAGATAAAGCTCATCCAATGTGTTCTTGAATATTTTTATTCTTATTTTTTCTATTTTTATCATGATGTTACTAAAATGTCATAATATGATGGCTTGTTGATTTATGCTTTGAAGGGATAAGTTGTAAAGGTTTTTTTTTTTTTTCTGGAGCCTGGGAAAGTTGTCAATAGCTACAGTACTGAATTAAACAGTACCCCTTTCCAATAACCATTAACTGCCAAAAGTCCCTCAGGAAGAGCCCCTCCCCCATCTTTGATAAAGTTTGGGAAGACCCCATCTCATGCAAGTGTTATACAGATAAACACTGCCTCTTGCCGTGACTTCATGAGGGAAACTACATCGTGTCTAAAAGACATATTTTTGTTAGACATCTCCCCATTTTCTAGCTCTCACATCCGTTCTACCTACTTTTCCATGATATGCCCTGAACTGTGAAGGGTGTGATGCAAATGGCCCACTTGGGACCTAGTGAGCACTCCATCATCACTTTTCCCACCCAATTGTATGAGTGTCTGCATAAACCTCCAACACTGCACTCAGTTACTTTAATGATGAAGACTGAGGACAGCATAGCTATGAATATAAATATGAATATTTCAAAGGCACATTTTAAGTATAAAAAACATGACCATTTAGCAATAGAAATAGGTGCCCTGTTAGAACCTGTCACCTCTTCAGTCACAGATTCGTAGACAAGTTTATAACATAAAACTCAAGTTCTTCCCTGAGGAATAGCCCTCAAATCCAATTAAAAGTAATTGGTTATATTCATAACAGCTGTACCACTATTACATCCGTGGACACAGGTTGCCTAACAAGTCCTTGTAGTTTGTAGGAGTCACAGCTGGGTGGGAATTTTGGTGGCTTTTCCCCCCTGCACAGTACTTTCTCACACTGTGAAAACCAGCCAGTACAATTGACACTGCCAATACTGTTCCAAGTTGATTTCTCTATGTCCACCAAATTGTGTGATATCTTCAGCAAACAGATCTTAGCATAAAGTTTTCACAGGCAACTAAGTCCAAAGGCATTAGCCTGTATTATTCAGAATGCCTCTGGGATCTCCCTAATGTAAAATCTCATAGCAAAATATCTCCCAACTGTCCCTGGGGTTTTCATTTAATTATTCATGGATCCTGAAAGGAGAATTATCCACCCATGGGGATCAACTCCATTCCAGTTCTTTTTATGTAGGTGTATTTTTACTAAGGTTATAGTTTGTTTCCATATGGCTCTTCAAGCATCCTAGGTTTGACTTACCCTTCCCACCTCCCATTCTCTACTCCTTTCCCCTCTTATCCTCTCTTTGTTTAGACCTTTCCCTCCACTTTCATGGTCAAGGCCTTTTCCCATTTTCCCTCTACAAGCACTCTCTATCATCCTGGTCTTTACTGGCTCTCAAAGTTAAATATGCTCATCGAAAAGCTCATATCTACCTTTGATTCTAAGGGAAAACATGTGGTATTTGCCTTTCTGGGCATGGTTACCTCATTAATTTTATTTATTTTATTTCCAAGCTCCATCCATTTTCCCGAAAATTTCATGATTTCATTTTACATTACAGATGAATGCGATTCTGCTGTGTTATCCATCTGCATTATCCATTCATCCACTGATGGATATCTAGGCATTGCCTCACTATTGTAAATAGAGCAGCAATGAATACTGAACACTTCTTAAAGTATTTATTAGCAATTTTGTTTCTTCTTTTGAAAGCTTTTGTTCAGTTCCATGGCTGACTTTTATTTGATTGTTTAGTCTTAGTATTTAGGATTTTTTTTTCCTTTTTGTGTATTCTAAAAAGTAATCATTCCCCAGATCTATAGCTGGCAAAGTTTCTCTCCCATTTGTGGAATGCTTCTTCATTTGATTGACAGTTTTCTCTGCTGTATGAAGCTTTTTAATTTGATGAGATCTTGCTTGCTGGTCATCTGCTTTATTTCCTAAACAACTGGAATTCTATTCATAAAGTTCTTACCGTACATTGGAGTGTACTTTCTAGTTTCAGTGTTTTATGTATAATGTTGAAATCCTAATTCATTTGGAATTTATTTTCTGTGAAAGGCAAGAAATAAGAATCAAGTTTCTTTTTTCTACATGTAGATATGCAATGTTCCCAGTACCATTTGTTGAAGAGGCTGATGATGTTATTGTTAACTACCATAATGTGAAAACAGAAAATCACTCTGAAAAGAAATGAATACATTAGAAAAGATAAAATTAAAAGTTCTGAATAAATACTTTCTGTACTTATCTTAGACTCCGTTAAAATTCAGAATGATTAGAACCCTAGTCCTCATACTTTATGAAATATAATCAACATCAGACTGTAGATATAGCCTGAAAGATGAGCACACTTTTTATTTCTACTAATGAGTTTCTATAAAAAAAAATTGGTGGCTCATTCTATTTGTGACATGGGAACTATAGAGATAAATAACCCATAATATGTATTATCACAGAAAAAAATATACAAATATATGACTGTAGTCAAATGTAAATACACAGGTGAGTAGACCCCTTTGTCCCACAGTAAAAAATATTTTGACTATGTGAAGGATCAAGCCAATGATGAAACAACTAGGCACAGTTGGGATAATGTCACCACTGAATTCCAAATAATTCATCATCTAGGTTACTATCATAAGATTCTATATTAGCTTCATTAAATCAGCAAAATCTCAATCCATCTGCCATGTAGCACTTTAGTAACGAAAGGACACCAGAGGTTCAGCTTCAGTGGCCTATGACTATTGTCGCTCAGGGTTTTACAGTCAGTGCAAACGATTGCAGATCTGGGACCCCTAAATACACACAATACTCCCGACCTAAAGAGAAAATGTCTTGTTCTTTTAGGCACTTATGATAGACTCTCCATAGTGTGTTTATTCTTGAGTAATGGCTAACCCTTGAGATGTTCAGCATGTCTTTGATATTCCAAGATTGGAGACTACAGGTAGGGTTTGCTCTTTCATGGGATCACTTCATATATTTTTTTTGACTCCAGTATAAGAGTAGGAAACAAAGCAGAAGGCATGTAAAAAGGAGAAAATCTGGGTCTTTCAGACCAGGATAGTATTGTTGGTAAGCACCTGCTTTAGGAGTCCCTCATTAGTTATGTTTCACTTTTCAAGACTGACATGAGAGGAACCCTCCCAATTAGCAATCTGCTCTGAGTGTAACTTATACAGCCAGTTAGAGAGATTATAAATGGAGAAACGACAAATTTAAACCATAAAAGTTTACATTCTTACTGGGAAAATCAAGTGCAGAGAGGTATCAAATATGCTCCGCTGTCATAGTCCTGTTTACTTCTAAAAGCTCCTTTCTAGGTACAACTCCTCCTTAGGGATGCCATAGATTAGTGGACAGTCTGGGTGCCTCAAAGATCTAAAAATTTATCACCATTGGTTGAGTTACTCTTCACAGTCTATGAGAAAATGCTTATTTTATGTTTGTATACCTCAGAGGAAAAAGAGTCTGATTTCTTTCTTTGCAAAGAAAATAATCTTTCTACACCTTTTTTTCTTTAGCAACTCTCTGCTTTAAGTGATTTTTCACCCCACTGCTTTTAATAAAACCCAAAATATCTCCCCAAAGTGTTGGAAAGGGGGTTTAATTGGACATCTAAAGCAGAAAGGTATCATGCATCCTTTCGATGAGACGTAGGAGGAAGAAGCTACATGTCACTTTTACCTTTTGAAAGATCATCACAAATTAGTGCCTTCATAGCCTAAACTGCCCATCAGAGAAAGAAAATGCCAAACAGTTCTCGCTTCAGTCTTCAGAATGGTGCCCATTCTTCTCGGTATGTAGAACATAGAGTTTGGAACGCTCTGGTGTTGGTTTCCGAAGATGGTGGTGTTCTGGCGGGAAAGCTGAAGATGAAAGCTTTTGGGGAGATGTGGTCATGGCTTCCCTACCTATGCTACATTTAATTTTATGAACAAGATTCATTAGGTAGCAATTAGTTGAAATTCAATGAGGTCAGATGGAAAAACTCCTTTCAGTCACAGTTTTCAAACACAGTGAGCTTGTATGTTTGTTCTACATCTTTGTGAATATGAGTGCATGTGCTGTGCATGTATGTATACTGGGTTGTGTGTGTGTCGTAACCAGCTTCCTAAGAAAATGCTGGTAGTTAGTTTTTCCATGGGAGAGGACAAAACAATTGCTATGTTCATATATGTATTTAAAACCATATTTAGGATTACATATTCAACTCTAAGAGTTCTGTTCCTTTTATACCCTCCTCCCTTTTGCTTTTTATTTACTGACAGAATATGTTTATGCATTAGGGGCATTTGTCAAACTAAAGACAGCTGGAAGAAATAGAGCTAAGCTTCAGATGAAAAGCTGGATTTTAACAAGTGTTTGGGAGTTAAGGTGTAGGGAGCACAAAAATCCAGTCTTCAGAATAACAAGATCACTTCAGCATTTCTTGGAACAATTATTTTTGAAAGTAGCGACTTCCTATTGTTATTTGTCAATGGAAACATGTAATGAAATTTTCTGAAAAACACCTCCACCCCATTTCTGTATACAATATTCTTTGCCAGATAGGTAGATAGATTCTGGAAGGATGTGTGAGATCTGTGCCCATAAAAGTAAAGCATCTTGAAAGAAGGAAATGTAATTACTTACGTTGTCTTTGGTTTCTGCTATGTCATATTCCCTTCCTTTAAAGATAATTGCCTAGCAATTCTGAAGTTGATTTAAGCCTCCTAATCATTATTTTATACACGGGAATCCTTCTAATGTAACATGTAATCACATCTTTAGATGTGGTGTAGAATTTTTGAGCCTGTTAGAGTAGCAGGATATACTTAGCACAGCACTGAGTTCCATTTCCCAGTCTGAACCAAGTAGCCTCTTAGACACAGCTCATTTCCTTTCATCACAGGGCTAACTAGTTGCTATGTGCCACGTGACAGAAGTAAACTATATAAATCCCGGAGTCTTGAATTTCTTCAGCTGTGTTGTGCAGTCTTTAAATGGGAAATACAAACACACAGAGACTTTAAAGTGTGTGAAAGCAAGAGGAAAAATACCCGTCACTTTTGTATCTCTGAAGTATTGTGTAGAAGAAGCTATATCTCGTTAATAATCTTGCCCATTAAGCTGATATTTGTCTATTGCTTTTCCAAAACCTAATGACTGAATTCTAACTCCAAATATCAGAGACCCAGATGTTGGCACTGGGTGTCCCTTTTATATAAGTCTGACAAGGGAATAGTTCATTGTAAAGAAAGATCCTCAAACCAAGTGTACACTTTAATGCAGGAGGAAGTGGAAGCATAATTTTGTTTATTTGCTTTTTAAATGTCTTTAAGTCTTTGAGAATGTCATGCAGTGTACTTTGGTCATATTCATAAAACCCATCTCCTCCCATTTCCATCTCATTTTCCTACTCATCAAACTTCATGTCTTTTAAAAAAAATCTATCCAATCTAATTTGTGTTGCTTATATAATGTTGGGTATGGGGCTTAATATAGAATATGGTTGGCATGCTAACAATTACATCCTTAAAGTAAACTAAACTGGCTGCCTCTTTCTCCTGGCAGCTATCCTTTGCCAGTAACTACTTGGTTAGGAGTAGTTATCCTCCATAACTTGATGATAACGCTCTATCACCGAATGTAGCACCTACTTGAGTCATAGAACAAATCAATTTAATACTCACCTGGAAGCTTCATATCCACTAACTAGCTCTCATAACATTACAAGGTACTATACATACTACTGAAGAAGAAAATTAATAATATCAATCTCACTGAGTGGGGAACCCTGAGAGATACAACAATGAATGTCCTGGCAATGAATGATGATCACTGATGTAACAGTGGCATTAATGTTATGGGAGTAACCAAATACTTTTTGATTAGATGCAAGGCCCTCTCCACAAGATGGAATCCATAGTTGGAACCAATATCAGGTTACATAGGTCAGAGGCCCTAGGGAAGTACCTACTGCTATTATTTTGATAAATGGGCATAGTGTTACACTGACTACTCATGCCTTATTGCTATACCCACAGAGTGATGTACCTTTCAACCATCTTCAGAGAAGTTCCTTATAGTAGATGGCAATTAACACAGATGCCTACAACTGGTCAGCATGCAGAGTATAAGGGACTATAGAGTGCTAACCTAAGTGGAATATCTGTTTCACAGCCATTGTCTCAAGGCTCAGGAGTCACTGTAGAAGAGGAGATGGAAAGTCTGCAGGAGTCAGAGGCTATGGATGGCTACTATGAAGCAATGTTATCCAGACACCACAGGGCAACTGCACATATGAACCCATATGATTGGGGTAACATGGATAACACCAAGCTTAAGCCAGACAAAATCCAATGATGGAGGGAGGGGGTGAAAACATGAGGTCTTTTATTAAATGTTAGAGAAGATAACTAACTATTACAAGGATAACATTGGCTACCTGTTGTAAGGAAATAGATAAAAACAGACCATACAATTGTATTTCTTTAACTGATTGATTTGTGGACTACTTATGGGGAGAAAAAGGTCATTTTAATTCCTCCTTAAAGATAGTCTTGAACTCTAACTCTGAAATATATGTATTTATCACAATATATCATGATTAAGTAGTTAAAATGAATCCGTTTTTGTAGTTGACAGCGTATTAGACTAGGACTCAACTTCTACTTAACAGAATCCTAATAATTATTTCTGTGACCTTATATAGATCCAGGCAATCACTACAGTCTTTTTCTTAGCCATTATTTCTTTGTTTGTCAAAAGGAGCTTATAGTAGACACTGTTTTCTGGAGATTAATAAAGAAGTGATAATTCATTAATAACTAGAATCAAACTTATAATCATGCTTAGAATTGGTGTTTAAAATTAAATGTAGAGAAAAATAAATGTATGCTTTACTTCAATATGCCTTTTTCTTTTAATTATGAGAAACTCAGCAAATTTCATTATACCTGCCTAGTGCCTGACTATCAGTCTTTCAATTGAACTATTCAGGGCAATAGAATTAGACTCATAAAATACTGGAGGAAACCAGATTAGCCTTTTCTTGTAAGTGCTTAAACATACTTTTTAGTTTTGTTTTTTTCTGTTTGTTTAGTTGTTTTTTGGTAGTCACTCAGTTTCTGTCCATCCTTATTATTGAAGTTATAAATGGCTGACTGTAGGCTGGATTGCTACCCTAGGTGAGAGAGTAAACTTCTGCTTGGTAGGGCTTTAGTGTTGAGGGGTCTCTCCTTGTGGTCCCATCAGAGGCTTTTCTTTAGTGAGTGAGGGTAGGTGGGAGATTCAAGCACTGGGAGTTTAACTGGAGAGCCATAGTCAGACCAGCAGTTAAGTAACAGCCTCTCCCAGCACCAGCTTCCTCCATCACCTACTGACCACAGCTACCCAGGCTTGTTTACATCACCTGCTTTTCAGAGAAGCTTTATTTTCCAGATGGTGTGAACACTGCAAGGCTCATCTCTGTGGGAGCTCTGTTTAACGAAAGCTAACACACCTTCTTACTATTGCTTACATAACACAAAAATGTAATTCTCAGCTGTTTGGAAATTGGAGTTAGGGTTTCCTATCAAGGATCCTTTAAGAAAAATGTTGGCTGTTTTGACTGGTTAAAGGTTTTTTTTTACCTCCTGTCCATTTTCCAAACCAACAATTTAAGGGCTTAACTCGTGACTTTTGTTAAAGAACCCTCAGGGATAGGAGGATTTCTTCAGACTCTCTTTAAGTAGTATGTAACCAAACGGTCAACAACACACCTACTAAGTTCACATTGAATATACTGGATAAGAGACGTTATGAAGGTCATCCAAGATGTTAGCATATTCAAATTGTTTTAAATATATAGTAAAGAATTTGCTTTCACTTTAAACTTTTAAGGATCAAATACATATTTGAATTTTAATAATGCATATATAATAATGTGTTTTACTAATACATATCAAGTGTGACATTTTAGGGGAACCAAAGTATTGTAAAAGATAATATTTATTAGCTATCAAATCCAATATTTACTTAGTATTATCCATAATCTTAGAAATAATGCTCAAAATCTGTTCAACATGGATTGTTGGGGCCCCGGTTTGTACGTATATAGCACTGTGGTTGTTTCTGTTAGGATCAGCTCTTACCATCATGTAAGATAGTGTCTTTCCATTGTCTACATTCTAGAGAAATAGCCTTCTCCAAAAGTCTTACACAATAACAAGTTTTTGTTGTTGATGATGGTTCCACTTTGACTAGATCTTGCCAAGATAGCTTTCTCTCGCCACCTCACCACCCTCTGCTGTCTCCTGATGTCTCCACTCAGACCAAGCTTCTTTTGGTTTTTGCAAGTATCTCTTGCCCAGAAAACACTTCTTCTACCTTATCTTTGTCACTCGGACTGCTTTCTTGCTTCTTGCCTACTCACCTCCTACTTATCCTACATATATTGTCTCAGGACAGCCACCCCCAGTTCCTAGCAAGATCATAGTCTTGTATTGCACGCTATTACCGAAGCAGTTACCATGTCTGCCATAACTCCAGTTAGAACCGCTTCCGCAGTCCTTTGATTGTTGTCAGTCTGTTGTTTTAGAAAGATTGAAAGTTTCATGAAAATAGGGTGGGTAGCCCTCTCGGGTCACTGCTGTGACCTACAGGTCCCATAAAGTGCCATCTAGGAAGTGTTTGGTAAATATTTATCCTATAAGTGACGTCATGTGTGAAGAAAGATGGGATAAGCAAAAGGAAAGAGAGAATGCAAGAGAAAATGAAGGAAGATAGGGTGGGAGAGGAAAGAAAGGTAGGCAGGAAGAAAGATGAAGCAGCATAGTAATGAGAGACTTATTGATTGGCTAACTTCAAGCCTGCTCACATCCATACGGTATAAGTCTGTTCATCTATTTCTTAGGAAAATGGATGGGAAGAGAAGCATGGAAAAAAGTGATCATACAGCTATCTTACTTGACATATATTGATTTGAGCCATTCAGTCCTCACCACTCAGTCCCTACGTAAGAAAGTTTGCTCGCAATACCCGTGTACAGAGATTTTCTCACTGCAGCTCGTTGACACTGGGGAAAGCAATGCAATCTTGCAGATTTATTTAGCAAATAGAAAGTGTCTTTAAAAGTCCCCCCAAAGCACAGCAGTAGGGATTCAGTGCCAGTAATCATATGCCATATTTCAAGCTTTTAATTTCCTCGAGATGGTATTTCTTATGATCTGAAAGCTCTGCTCCCTCCCTTGCATCAGATCTTATTTTAACATACTGATTGAGTCTCTTTATTTTACACTTCCTGCTGGGAAAATGGATGCTAAAATGTGTGGAATGTCACATTTACTTTAAGGCATTGTAGGGTAAAATTGCCGGAACCAAAGGCGTGGACAGCAGTGTGTGTGTGCGTGCACACCTCCATTAGCAGCTTACACTGTGCATTCAGACGCATGGCATGTGACAGAAATGAAAAGCCTGGAAGATGACATTGTTTAATTGGGTTCTGTTCTTCTGTTTACGAAATGCCTTGAGCGTTTTCCGTCTATTTTGTACTGCGACTTACAAAATCAGAATCTCTCTTTTAAAACACATTTCTGATCTGATTATGTTTATCTGTCTTCTGCGTTACTTTTCTTGGCAGGTGTTTAGAGTTTGGCCTGTGTGGGTAATGAATGACATCATGTTTCACAAGGCCGTCTGCTTCTTAAGAGACTTCGCTATTTTGCGAAGGCTTAAACAAGTGGTTCCTAATCAGGAATGACGTTGCTTTCCAGGAACGCTTGATAATGTCTGGAGACATTTTTGTTTGTCCCCATTAGTCAGCAGAGTACTAATCTTATTTTATTGACAGAGGCCAGGGACACTTCTCAGTAGTCAACAAAGCACAGGCACATGACACAGAATGCCACAACAGGCAGATTTAGGCTTAAGCCTTAAACCTCGGACTTCTGCTCTGTGAGGGTACTACCACTACTTCATAACCCAGTGATAAATATCACATATATTTACACATGCCATATTCTGGCTGTAGTTAATAGTTGACAGTTGATATGTATTCTAGTAACTGCTAAGAGCAGTTGCATTATTGAAATCTTAATAATTTGACCCTGCTTACGTCTCTACATTCATCTTTTCTGATTCTCTTTAATATCTTGAGATGCCTTGCTATTTTGCACTGGATACCCACCAGCCATCAGCCTGCTTCTATACTCCTTACCCACACTGAACTTAGATCTCGTCTCTACCTCCAGGCACTGCCCTATTCTCACTTACACAAAGACATATATGATGCACAGATTTATTTCATCTCAGAACCCTGGTCAAGCATACCCTCCAGAGTTTGCTGAAAGCGTTCTCTTCTAAAATTCCCTTTGCTAGCCTATCCTGTATATGACTGAGTTTTGTGAGTGCAAACATCCCTGGGAAGATCTAGAAACAAGGGTGTTGAGATCTTAGATATGTGTATTGCGAAGGTCACGTGTAAAAGTCATCATCATAGACTCTCTGAAGTTGAAAGGGGGTAGGATTAGCTTTCGCTTCCCTGTGATTCCTTGATGCATAGCATCCTGTCTGGCATACAGTAAACAACCATTTGATCATGGGGTATCTGAAAGAACAAATGGGTAATGAACAGAAACTTATTCTGCCCTCCCTCCTACTTCCTTTCCCTCTGGCTTACCTACACATGCATCCCATGATTGTTACGCCCCCATATGTGTATATGTTCACAAATAGTTTTTCCCTGTTACCTAGCCTTTCACTGTGTGCATAAGAAATACTAACACCTAAAGGAGTCATGCGGAAAACAGCAAAGGAAGCCAAGTAAGCTAGCTATAAGACAGATGTTTTGCTTTACTTCTAAACGGGAAGCAAGCTGGTGAGCTCTTGCTTCCTTTTAAAGGGGTCACACTTCTCTCATCAGCCAATGGTTGCCAGGGATGGATTAGAGACTTACCAATTGTGACATTTTTCTAAGTCTTTAACAAAAATCACAGCTTATATGGTTGTATGAAAATGTTGGCCACTGATTCAAAGCTAAGAACAATTAAGTGTGTTAAAAGGCACATGCTAATGAAATGTTGTTATACCCTTGTATTGACAACAGAAAAAGTGATCCTGGTCTGTATTCAATATAATGACACCTTTTTTCAAACTCTACTAAGCAAGGTATATTATGAGAACTTATATATGAGAACATAAAAAAGTAGTATGCCCTCTCCAGAATGCAAATGTCACTGGGTCTCTTCCTTCCTAACAATGCTATTATTCATCACCCTGCTAACAGGGAAGAAAGAAATAGGCCTAAAAGCAATAAGGTTCAAACAGTGCATGCTGCTTCCATGTGAGCTGAAGTTTAAGCACAGTGGCACATGTGATAATGGCTTCACAGTTGTCCTTGGAGGTGAAAATTTTGGCTCTGTCCCTGTAAGACATAACTCACAATCTGAGGTAACAACCAGGGTATAAATCAGATGGTCAGTCTCTTGGACTCATAAATCATGAGTGTGTTGCTTTGGTAATTTAGATCATCAATAAACTCTTGGCCAAATAAACAGGATCACCCTCAGCTTGGGTCTATACATAGATTAAGTTGTACAACTTTCCAGTAAATATGGCCAAGAGTACTGGGAAGATTTAGACAAATCTCACTGTGGAGTTGTCTTAGGAGGGAGAAGGAGAACAGAGCAAAAGAGGTATTAAACATCTGAGGGACACCTAGATAACAGTGAAGACTGGGTAAACTGGTCAAGGACAAGTAACAACATGTATGCAGTCCTCCTGGGCATTCAGGGTGAGTAGCTTCCCTTTTGAGATGTGGTCTAAATAACATAAAGTATGTGCCTTCTAGTAAGTGATTAGAGTCCACCTTTGGAGTCAATGCTTTGAATACAGAGCATCAATCAGCTAACATTGCACACAATCCTGCTAAACAGCATAGGGTTAGGACCCAACTCTTCATTCTTACAACTGTAGCTAGGTTGACTATTCTGGGCTGGACTTACATCCATAGTTCTGCCTTAAATTATGACCGGCAGGGCTTAACCTTACAGGGTGAGCTCCTGCAGGTTTGATTCTCAGATGTTTTCCTGGCACCTCAGAATGAGGAGCACCTGCCAGCTAGGATGAGCTCTCTTCTGTGATAGCAGGAGCACACAAGAGCAACACAACACAAGCATGTATTTGACTGTTATTTATATTATTTCTGATATGCTAACGCTGAGCAAAGCAAATCTCAGGGCCAAACCCAAAGTCATCATATGGGAAAGCAAATGCAACCTTTAATTGGAGGGACTGAAAAGCCACAAGGCAGAGCAGTCAGTAAAGAATGCTTAGGAGGAAAGTTCTCAGGGTCTGTGTTATAAACTATCGTGAGTTACATTTCCAGGAGTGATGCCGCACCCCCAGATGATCTGGTGGCTACTGTGCCCGTGGTGGACAAGCACCCCTGTCACAGAAAGAGACAAAGGTCTTGGTAGGAAAAGGCTTTTTGCATAGCTGAGGATCCTCACTCAACTATACTTCTGTCATTTCCTTATAGGGGAAGGTATAGCTTCCACAATTTCATACAAAAGTCTTCAAACATTAAGTTGAAAGAATAGCCAACAGACTTGTATAGCCTTTTTAAGTTTAACAACTGAAATATTTTCTGCTGTTGTCCATCAATCCCTGCCTCCATTCATCTACCCAGCCATTTTTCCATTTATTATATAAAACTAAGTCAGAGTAAATATGCCACTTCATCCCAAACGCCTCAGCTTTCATCCACAAAAGGATAAAGATGTTTCACTACATAATCATAATCTTATATAATATCCAACCACATTTGAATATCCTCATTTGAACCTGACACCTTTTAACAGCTCTTGGTGATGTTGCAACACTCATGGTTTAAACATTGGATTTGTTTTTTATGTTCTTCTAGAGCTTTTTTAAATAGACAAATACACTTCTGCTTTTAAAAAAAAAAACCCATAATATAGATTTTTCCGTAAGGAGCTCTTTTTCACACTCTATTTCTTGCAAACTAGATGCTGAGTCTTGAGGCTTGATTAGATTCAGATTAACCATTCTGCCTAAAAGACATCCCAGGTGATGCTGTACATTTCCTGCACACCAGGAGGTTGCTAATATTATCCACAGCGTCCTTCTTGCTCTCTCGACTAGTGTGAGTGACGCCAGGCTGTCGCCATTGTAAATAGGTTCTCTCTCTCACTTCCAAACTAGCAAGTCATCTGGAGCTGGACTCGTTGACGTCAGTGCATAGCAGGATCACTCAAAGTAAAGGCTTGAACCGTCCACCCTTGAGCTTCATCGGAATCATTAGCGCAGAGTCACCAAAGCGGTGGTTGGCGGATTCTGCCATTCTCTCTGCAGGAGCCACTGGCATTGTGGAATAACTTTAGTTTGCTATGAGAAAGGAAGTCCATTTCAGTAGAGTATGACTTAGAAATAGCAGACATCTAGCTGTGTGTAAACAAGAAAAGCCTGAACGTGAGAAAGGAGTTTAGAGAAAACAAGGCAATTTAGAGCTCTAAGGAACCCAATCCAGAATGCACTTCAATATTCCCCCGGCACATAAGGAAAGTAATGTCTGACTATGTTGTTCACTTTCCTCACATAAAGAACTAGGCTTCTAGAATCGAAATCTCCGAATAAAGAAAACCACATGGCATCTGGGGAAAAAAATGAGGTCAAAATACCTCTATGTAATTGCCTTTCCTTTGTTAGCAGTAGTTTTGCTGATTATACTTCTGTAAGATGGAAGGAGGCTATTTGTTTTAACTTTGGAAAATATTATAGCTTATGCTGGATAATTTTTTTGTCAAATTTTAACAAATCTGACAGGCGGAATTTAGGAGAGAAAGGGCATATTTTGACTCACAGCTTGAAAGGTGCAGCCCAGAATGTTGGGGACAATATGGTGTCAGGATAGCTAAGGCCATGGCAGTGCCGTGGAGCAGAACTACTTGTTCATATCTTGGTGGCCCAGGAAACATCACTCAGACAGGAACCAGAGCCAGATATAGACTTCAAGGCCTGCCTCTAACCACCCATTTTGGCTGGTTATGCTACATATCCTAAACAATCTGCAACTACTCCAAACAGGTTAGCCTGAGGGTCCAGTGCCATTGCCATCACATTTTAAAGGTGTGACACTGACTGTTGTAATTGTTCAATTGCTAACTACTGCCTCTTTCCCAAACTACATGAAATTTTTTTCTCTAAATGTTTATTTATTTTTACAAGTTTAGGTATTTTGTCTTCATATATGTCTGAGCACCAAGTACATTAAGCGTAATTTTTCCTCTCTCTTGTCTGTCTGTATTTGTAAGCTCAAAGCTGAGCAGAGCTGACTTGACCTCCTGTTGAAGCTGAAGCTCCTGCCCTTCTTGTCTGACCCAATTGCTCCCCTTCTTTGCCAAGGCAATCGCATATAACTTAGGGTTCTTTTTGCTTCAGAAATCTAAATGAAAAGCTTCATGCTGTGAATCTGATTTTATTTCTGCAAGTCACCTGTTTTCCCTTTATTTGAAGGTTCCGTTATGCTTTTGAAATCAATTTCTTTTTGTTAAAAACATAACAATAAAAATATGTAAATAAAGAAATAAATAAAATAGTATAGGGGATTCTGAAAATGATAGTTTAATGGTACCCTTTCAGAGTTTTAGAAATTTTAAGGGCCTATGGGCATGGTTCTAGTTGTCTTGACAGCCCACCTTTAATTAGTGAAGCTGTGATGGGCTGTGCTGACACTAATACTATGATAGTGTATGCACGAGTGCCTGTGAATGTCCAGCCTGGTACATGCCAAATTCTACCAACAACTGCAGGTCTCTAGAGAGCTCACACTCTCCAAAGGAACGGCATTCATTTTTGCTCAAATGCTTCTTTTTCTTCTTATTATTTTTATCGAGTTCTACATTTTCCTCTGACTCCTCTCTACCTCCCTGCTCCCTTTGGATCCTCTCCCAAGGTCCCCATGCTTCCAATTTATTCAGGAGATTTTTTTTTCTGTGTAGTCCTGGCTGACCCTCTCTGTAGACCAGACTAACATCAAACTTAGAGATCTGCCTGCCTCTGCCTCCTGAGTGCTGGGATTAAAGGTGTGCACCACCACCACCTAGCTCAACTCCTAAATTAGGATTGTCAGCTGGAGCATAGGGTCTGGGTGTTGTACCAGGCCTTTTCTTTTGGGCTGCTACCCAGCTTTGCAATCATGACACGGAGACTTACTAGTTCTGAATGCTTCGCCTAGCTTAGGCTCCTTTCTTT
>NW_004949101.1:6385504-6474588 GCF_000317375.1 Microtus ochrogaster | reverse complement strand
TGTGGCTTTGGAGCCTGTCCTGGAACTAGCTCTGTAGACCAGGCTGGTCTCGAACTCACAGAGATCCGTGTGCCTCTGCCTCCCAAGTGCTGGGATTAAAGGCATGCGCCACCATCGCCCGGCGAAGTTCTCTATTTCTAACCAAGTCACAGGTGATGCTTACCCCATGGGTCCATGCCCTGCTCTGAGTAATGAAAATGATCATTGGTAAAAAAATGATAAATACAAGCTGTGCTTAAGACTTTTAAGGAGAGCCAGGATACGATGGAAGAGGAAAGAAGAGGATGCAGAACTCCATTTCTCTGGGGAATCATAAATGGTGTGGTGGTTTGAATGAGAATGCCTCCCTCTTCCCCTTCCCACTCTCTTAACCCCTCATCCCCCACTTCCTCACCCCATAGGTTTGTACAGTTGCTTGCTTGATTCCTAATTGATGACCTGCTTGGAACTGTTGGGAGTTGTGGCCTTGGTGGAGGAGGTGTGTGTGTCAACTCTGGTTAAGTTTCAGGATGTTAAAAGCCTATGCAGTATTCTTGGCTCTCTTCCTCCTGCCTACGTATCAGGATATAAAACTCTCAGCAATTGCGCTAGCACCATGCCTGCCTACGTGCCTCTAAGCTCTTCACCATCATGATTAAATGACTAAGTCTCTGAAATTGTAAGTGAACTCTCAACTAAATACTGTCTTTCATAAGAGTTATCTTGGTCGTGGTGTCTCTTCACATCAATAGTATAAAGATAAAAGGCTTCCTCAGAGAGGGTTCCCTGAAGACCTGTAGGATACTGAAGAATCAGGCAGGATTTGAGGAAGAAGAAAAGTCCTAGGAAGGAGGCATTTGTGTATATGGGGAGCTGTAAATTTTTCTTGTAATAAAGTTTTTTTTAAAAAAGAAATGATTTAGTAACTAATTAATAAAGTAGTTTTATTACTGCTAACAGACCCTAACCCATTCTATCCTCCTCTTGGCCTCCCTGCCAAGTTCATGTGTGAGCTACACTTTGATTCCATATTAATCGTGACATTTTCCCCTGTAATAATGGTTAACACCTTGAATTGAAACATAGCCTCTCTCACTGTTTTTCTCACCAAAATTTGAACTTCACATGTTTTTCCTCATTATCCTTAGATGATATGTGTCTCAAACATACTTGCTGAATTATAGCCATATGCACTCGCCTGTGTGTGGATACGTATGTATACTTGAGTGCGACTCTCTGTGTGTGCATGCACATCATGTACATATTTCATGTGATACCTAGCATGGATGAGTTTTATATATTGGATATTTAAATGCATACAGTATTTTTCCCCAAAAGAAGAAGAAATACTTTTGGAGTAGGGCCAAAGCCATTTGTGGCCTCTTCATTACATTCAGTTTTATAGCAGGGAATTGCTCTAGTTTTGATAAGCATTAATTAATTCCTTTTCTGGGGCCTGATAGGAAATAGAGGCTTATGCTGTAAGCACCAAGGTCATCAGTGACATGGGTTTTAGTGTTCTGCCCTCCTCCAGATAGGAAAGCATACAGCAAAATGCACCCTTGCCTTCTCACTAGCTGTGAACTGTGTTTCAGGATTGTCAAGCATACATGTGTATTTCTTCATCCAGGCATTTTAATTTATCTTTCTTGCAGGCCCGGAAAGCTTTTGCCTATAAATTAGAAATGTACTAACTAGTTCTGGGAACTACGGCACCCGGGAAATTTTATTGATCTCATAATTTACTGGATCTTTTGGTTACTTACAGTACAGCCTAGTGTGGCGTGCTTTTCGGGTCAGCTGCCCGCATAAATATGCAACCTCAGTTTTATCCCCCTTATGTTTCTGACAGTCTCCCATGAGGTCAAAGGTATAATAGTTACGATACCCAAGGTATCAAACATATTTAATTAAACTATTAATCTGCTTTTATCTTTGACTCCTGAAAGCCAGCCACATTGGATCCTAGGAGTTATCAAGTGAGTTAACCTCAGTTGGGCTTTTCCAAGCTGTATCTTTAAGGTTATGGCACCAGAAACTCTGTTCAAAGCAATTTTTAACAGTCTTGAATGTGGTGAGAATTACTGTATCGGGCAACAAGAACGCACACCATGCACGATGATTCATGTATTGGCTTCCCGATACAGTATGCGACTAGGGCACTTTATTAAGATAAAAGCATGCCTAAGCGCACTCGAGGACTAGAAACTGTTACAGCCGGGGAAGGCCCATTATTGTGTAAGTGTGTGGACAGTCATTAGAATGGAAGTTATCTTTGTTACATAACCTATGAGAGTTCACTAAGGACAAAGTTGTAACCTCTTGTGGCAGCGATGACATTTGAAGTGTCATCATTTTGTGTTCATTATCACAATGGAGCTTGGAAACTGGAGCCTCTGCAGATGTGTGTATCCCCAGACCTTTAATTAGGTTAGCAAAGCACTCCTACATGTGTCCATCTCTTTCCCTTGTTGTGTATAAGCTGCTAATAATCTTGTTTATATATTATTCAGCTAAGGAAGCAATTTGCTGACTTGATTTTATTTCCTGTGCTTGTTTTGGACCTGGTTGGTATTCAGTTATATGAAAACTTTCAAGCTAGATTTGTTTCACTTTAAACTCTTCTTGCTTGCTTGCACTGTATGTTTTAAATCCCTCTTCTATTTAAGGAAGCTGAATCCTCTGTGCTTCCATAAAAGCTATATACACATGACACCAGAGCCTTCTAACAAATTTCCTGGCCTTCATTTTAACAATGATTAAGAGTGATTTTCGTCATGCATTTGAACATTCCACTTAAAAATCAATTTAGACAGGCAATGCCCATGCAAATATTGATTATAAAGCCACAATGTTTCTAGAAAGTTAGATTGCTATCATGGGCTAAAGTCCAGAAATCTGTTTTTCTTTCTTACTTTTATAAAGAGTTGAACAAAAAACCAAATCCTTTTTTTTCAGATTGGTCGTATATTTTTCTAATGCCCATGGGACTGAAATTTAATTTAGAAACTCAGCATATAGCCCTCCCACCCACCTCTAGTCAAAATAATCAAAACCACAGCTCTTTTACATGCAGAGAGCAGTCAGAGCTGCATAGTTCACTTTATTTTATTATAGTTTAACTTTTTTTGCATTGCATTTGCTGTGAGTACTCCATGTATCTTGTTAAATGCAAACAGCTTCCTCGAAAACAGGTCATTTTAACTGACATTCTTTGGCTTATGTTCAATACTTTACAACCTGTGTATCAGAGCCATAAGCTTTATAATTCAAGATGCTGTGCACCTTACTTCTTTGTCATGATTGGATGTTTCAATCTGCCCTTGCACTGGACGGTGAGCTCAAAACACTGAAATATTAGTGGAGAGTCGGTTCCCGATTTGACACCAACTAAAGACAGTGAAGAAACTGAGAGAGATGTGGTACATTTCTCTATTTGATGGGGGTACAGTCTGGGTCAAACCTTTAAGTGGCCCCTAACTATGTGAACAATATAAAATTATACTGGATAGCTTTGTAACATTTGGACCACACTAGTAGTTCAGAATTACAAGTTTTAAAGATAACTTTTCACCATACTAATACATAAGGTGAGTTTCATACAAGAATTTCTCTGTGATATGTGTCTGCATGAGGTTTTTTTTTTAGCTTTGGATGATTATGTTAATAATTTTTATAAACATTTAACTTCTACCTAGCTTAAGCAAATCCTTTATTTGTGCACTGTCTCACATATGCTAGAAAGAAAGCATCTAGGAAGCATTTGTAGGAAGACCCCCAAGGAGATTGACCAACCTGAATAAATGAATCATTAATGGCAAAACTGTAGGCATGGGGTATTGTGTTAGGGGAGACCTTGGCAAGTGCTACTGTCACTTATACAGTGTCCCCATGAAGGCATGTCCAGTCAGCACTGCAGCGAAGGCTGGGCACTATGCCTATTTCTCCAAGTCACTGCCTTCAGTTGCTACCGCCTCTCTGGAAAAAAGCTCTCGGGGAGAGAAGAGATCTTAACATGATGTGTTTGACTACAGTCCCAGCGTAAACTTCTGCCTCATTGTCTTCCATAATGTTTTAAACCCCACCTTTAAGGGAGAGACGTTCTGGGAGACAAGATCTGAACTAACAATATGGAGCCTTAAGGAATTTGTGCTGTGTTGTAAGTATATGTTTCAATTTCCTTAGTGCTCATTGCTCATATATACTATCTTACATTGGGTAAGGGAAGTCCTATTAGCAACGGAACAACTTTTGCACATCTTTTAAGAAAGAGGGTAAGCTTGATGGTGTGACACAAGCCTTTAATTCAGCACTCAGAAGGCAGAGGCAACAGGATCTCAAGGAAGAAAGGAAGGGAGGGAGTGAGGGAGTTAGGGAGGGAGGGAAGGAAGGAAGAAAGGAGGAAGAGAGAGTAGAATGGGCGAGGTACTGTGATGGGAAGCTGGCAATGTAAACTAAACAACAAAACAAATAACCGTGAAGCCATCTTTTGCTCTGATGGATTTTTAGCTTTCTGTGATGGACAGACTCCCAGTGGAACTGATTTCAAGCTCCAAACAGGTCACTGAATAGAGAGTTGAAGAAATGTATCGAATCAACCCTTACATGCTGGCCTTCACACCAAGTTGAGCAACATAAGCAAATATGATGCAGAGGGGAAGGGATTTATCAGCAAAGAAAATGTATCGCTAAGAGGCTTGCGTCTGACTCCATCTGCACTGCCTCCTAATGGTCACCCCATGAACTACAGCTCTCGGAATTCATGACTTGCCTTTAGATCTGTGACTGGCTTAAAACCATAGACTATGGGGAAGCTGTGCTGTGGACTGCAGAGTTTAGCCGTAAGGAGGTCTGGATACTTCTGATTTTCACGTTGTTGTCTTGAGCTGCTTCAACACACCACATATGAAACCACCTAGAGGGTGCATGACAAGAAGTAAAGACTATAACGGGACAAAGGCTAAAACAGGGGAGCCCCACAGGAGAAGGATTACTGAACCCCAAACCTGTGGCCCAGAGAGCCAATGTAGGTGTGACACTTCACATGTCTCTTCATGTGATATTTAAATTGTTAACCCACCTGGGAGAACAAATAAAAATCTTAATTGATTTCAAGCCTGTAAGCATTAGGGCAATTCACTAAAAAACAGTGAAAATGGGAGCCATTCATTTTCTTCCAGTTTAAGAATCTTATTTCTACTATAACTATAATGCTTTATAAGCAGAAGCAATAGGACAGGCCTGTCCCTAAAGTTATAGATGCACCGTAGAAAACCGTCAAGTCATGTTGGGAGCAGTGAGACACCAAATCCTGAATTTCTTGTAATCCCGATTTGAGTGCGTACAGCTGCTCTGAGCACGAGACCTTCGGGAGTTCCTGATGGCAGGAGAGTGGTTTCTGGTGGGTTTGGCTGGGGCGTGGCTATCTCTGTATAATCTGCCCCTGAACACCATAAAGGGAGCATTCTTGGGGAATTCAAGGACGACCCGTGTCGCTGTCTCTCTGTGTGTGTCTGTGTGTTTTAACCTCCAGCCCCCTTGCTGGAAGCTCGGTAACTGGGTGCCAGCGCACAGAGCGCAAACACGGGGGCGTCGTGCTTGGCATTTGGAGGTCTCCACCAAGATATCGGCAAATTCAGGTAAGACCTTGCCTGACAATCTGTTGATACTCTATTTTCTGTTCCTTCCTCGTGCCCTCAGAGCGATGCATGGTCATTGGGTTTCCCATTCTCGTGGCGCCATCTTTCTCTGTGGTATAAAGGGAATGTGTACCCCACACTACTGTTCAAAGAGAAGCTGTGTTTTGCCTTCATCAGCACAAAGCTCATAGCACAATTCTCCCGTATTAAGCGTCATGAAGATTATGTTGAGGCTTCCTTCCTCTTTCATCAAGGCACTGAAGGTTAGAAATCATATAAATGAGGAAAGAATAAGGATCAGCCTGCCAGAATACCCGGCCTGTCTTGTGATTTGAAAGAACCACAAATTTATGAGGGAAATAAAACCAGCCACTGTCTCTTAACTGTCTCTCAATCTTGCTATTGTTGTGACTGATATATTAAAAAAATTAATATATTTCCACATGTCGTGGTGACCCTTCCAACCTTAAAATTATTTCATTGCTACTTCATAACTTGTAATTTTGCTACTCTTATAAACTGTAATAATTTAAATATCTGATATACAACTCCCAAAAGGGTTCTGACCCAGAGGTTGGGAACTCCTGGATGATAGAGTAAGTGGTGTAAAACCTTAACTGGCTACTACCTAGATACCGAGACCCCCCAGGCTGCTATTGTGGATTTGTTTAAAAGCAAACATTTAGAAGTGGAAAGCCTGTTGTGTTGGTTCCAGAAAAACACTCTGGGTTAAAGATGCCTTTATAGATATTCTTAATATCAAGAAGATGTTAGCATTTTGGTCATTGGATTGATTCACGGCAGAAACAGACCTGTCATGAGAAGGATGAGAGAGTTAGCAGGTGACATCATAATAGCAGAACATATTGATCAATTTTGAGTTGTTTAACAGGCTGGAAATGAGACAATTATGTTAATTTTTATTAAAAGTAAGACCACAGTGTGGAAGGAAACTTCGTCCCTCTCAACAGGATTGAGAGATTGTCATATAGGACTATATGTGTTCTGCTGTGCATTTGTAGAAGAAAGACAAGTCATAAACTGAGGTAGCTACTTCAGCTCAGTGCAGTGTTGGTGTGTTACTAAAAATACTCTAAAGTCTAGAAGAAATGCAAGAACCAGTGAGCCACAGTATCTGCTTACTGAGGCACAGGCAAGCAAGATATCATCTACTATGTTTAAAGTCTGCTTACTAGACAAGCCCTCAATCCTTTACCTGTCTGCTCTTTTATACTTGAAGTTTCTCCACGACTTTTCTCTCTCTTTATACATACCTGGTGTCATATTTCTAATCCTCAGAACCACGCAGGAGAGACTGATGAACTAGGAGATGCTAGAGAAAGGCAAGATGACCTAATGACAAATGGAAAACAGCTTTGCAGACAATACAACGAGGGCACTGGTGGGCTCTTTGAACAGGCGAATCTGATCATTTGAGCTTGATTTTATTTTCTATACTGGTAAAATACAGTGGGAGTGAAGTAACAGATGGAGACGGTCCATCTACTTAGGTCAGTTGTGTCATCTGAATGAGGCACAGTTTTGTTTTGTTTTGCAGACATGTGAATCAGGGCCCATTTTCACATCATACACAAGGGTTCCCCAGGAGAAGAGCCAGGGGGACAGGATGGCCAATAGATTGCCAATAGTAAGATATGTCCATGGGATAAGAGCATTTTCTATCGTGCAGTCATTCTATTATCTTTCCTGTTCTATTTAAAACAATCAAAACGGCATCATGGATTCATGAATGGTCTATGTAAAGCTGGATGCTACATGAGGCATGTAATGTATTAAAAAATTCTAGCACGCTCCTTCTCATCATCAGAGAGCAGCCTTGAGCTTTAGGAAATTCCAATGTTATTTTATATCACTTTGGCCATTTGCTTGTATCTTTCACTAGGTGACAGGCTGTTCATTGGAACAGCACTTCCACAAGTGTCAGCATTGTCATCTTTGGGAAACTGTTCTATCCACATGTGTGTGACATTTAGCTGTAATGAAAACATGCACCGTGTCAGTCTAGTGAGATGTTTCCTGAAGTATTCCCACCCAAAGAAAGGAGGGTTTGACTTGTTTTCCTCAGAGCAGGACTGGTGGTCCGGAAGTAAAAACAGATAAGTCTAAGTTCTGAGACATAACACAGAAAAGAAAAGGAGCCTACATTTCAGCCATTTCTTCAGTTTGAGTGTATTTTGGGGGCCACTCAACTCATAAAGAAATGCTAACTGTTCCAAAGAGACCAATAGAAATCCCAGAGAGGTTGTAGTAAAAGTGATTAGGCATATAAGAATAACAGCCACGGTCATAGTGGAAAGATTTTTCTGCATCTTGACCATAGGAAATATGGGGGCTTACTGGTGTTTTGCTTGTTGAATGTTTAAAACCAGTTAGCAGACTTTTCTAACTCGACCTGAGGCATGCTCCCACAGAGGAGTCTGACCATAACCCAACTAAAACATTGTGCTTCTCATCATCTTGGACTGTCAATAACATGACTCTTTCTTGTGACTCTCTGCTTGTATCCTGTTCCCCAGTTACTAATGGCTTTCTGTTTCTCTTATCATGATGAATTTTAAGAGACCGTTCTTTGAAAATAAGAGCTTTGTTAGTAAAAAGTAAGATAAATTTGATAATCTGTTTTTCTTTTCTTTCATTCTTCCATTTGCTTCCTGGCTGGCTTGCTTGCTTCTCTCATCTTGTGTTCTGGAAATAATCCACATTAGTCATCTTTTAGAAATTGCTAGTCATATTTTTCCTGCCATGGTATTATATCCATTAAAAATTTTCCCACTAAAAGTGACCCCAGGAGGTGTTAATTAACCTTCTCTTGAATATAATAATAGAACCAGAGACTGATGAATAGTTTTCTCAAATATTTTAAGTAATAGCGTACAACTAAAAGGCATGCATTGCTTGCCATTGCTTGCTGAAAAACAGCTCTGTATGTGTTAGAATATCATGAATAAATGAACGCTTTCATTTATGAGCTTTATATAGAAATCATTGAGTTTCCCTGCTCGAGGTGCCGCCTGCATAGTAGTTAATCTTTTCATGGCACTTACTGTATAATGCAACGCCTCTCTGGGCAATCTTTTGTATTAAAATACAGCAGTTAAGCACCTTTCCTCCACAAAGTATTGCAAGAATGAATTGTTCAATCTCTTTTCGATAACATGTTGGAAATTATTTCAGAAATATCCAAAATGGTAATTCCCACTTAATGTCATTTTTATAGCTCATTGGGAAATGGGAAATATTTTCAAAGTAATTTAAATTTTTTCAGAAATTAAAATAATTCTGTATAAGTAGACAGATAGCCCTTGCCTTCACATCACCACCCATCTGAATGACCCTAGCAAGTCATTGACTTTCCTTTAATTTTTCTTTATCATTATTATTTTTACCATTAAATTGAACAGAGTAATTTGATAACCCATAGGTGCCTTTCATTTTAAACTGTTCTTCTCCCTTTGTATACTCTTTTCATTATGATATCTATTCCTTCCTAGTCTAATGACATCAGTATTTTAACCTCTATAAAATAATGGTCCCTCCCAGGTCTCCTGCAGGAGAGAGTAATCTCTCCTGCTCCCTGCAGTCATATGGCCCTGCTCAGTCTGTGAGAAAGATTGAATTCAAGGATCAGCTTGTCTGGGGAAAAGCTTGCATCCTATGAAAGTCAATGGATATGTGAGACCCACACTAAATTAGATAGTGCAAAATGACATTTCTGAAGACAATTCCTTAGAGACCCTTTCAAATGATAAGGGAAAATACCTTCTGATTAGAGTGAAATAGCACTGCCACTTGAAGTGGGCATGCACTGATGACTCTCACAGTCATCTGTGACATTGTGTATTGCCAGTATAGCCACAATGGCAAGTTCATCTTAAATGGACCTTCCATTAGAGTTTTCAGCCTTATTAAGTTAAGTAAAAGGCCATTCCATGAGGTTTTAACAGTACAATTAAAGATTTTTCAAAATTAAGAGGTATCAAGAAGAAATTTCCTCGTGAGCTTGATTGTAGACGTCATGAATTTCAAATTATCTCCTACATAGTGTATTTGCGAAATACTCTCTGTGAGGAGACAATATGAATGCAGTTGAGAAAAAGGAGTATTCTTTAAATTAAGCTCTGGACATAATTCTATTCCTTGGCTTAGAAGGGAAGAGGGAACACATATGTTTATGTGTTTTAGGTCATACATACCATTATAATTTAGTGCAAAAGGATAAAAATTATCCATTTCTTTGTAAAGAAAGGAAACCACTCACATCCCCCGAGGCAATGATTCATAGCTCTATTAAATTTTAACAAAAGGAACACCACAGTTTGTGCAATTCCCTCAAGAGAAATAGCTGCTTTTTAAAGTAAATCATAATGAGTAATATTATTATTATTACTCTCACTGGTGGTGTGAGGGTCATTAATAAAATAGAGACTCTGTGATATGTGAGTTCTAATATAAAACTATAAATATATTATAAATGCTCTGCATAGAGTGAAGCACCCAGATTTATGAGTGGATTCCTCATGAATAGTAGGCATGAGGCACCATAGAATTTAAGGGACCAGGTAAGTTTGCCCTGAGAGCATTTATACTTCCTGACAATTAAGGAGAGCATGGGGTTTGGAGGATCAACGTTGACCTGTTTTTTTTCATCTTGTCTATGCCACGCAGAGCTCCAGAGAACCTAGGCAGCTATGTGTGACTTTCCGTGCCAGGAAATAAACATACATGTCTGAACAAAGCATTGTTAGGAGGTTGGATAGAGCTAACTAACAGTGACAAGTATTGAGATGTCGGACTCCACCTGGAATCCCTTTCCACCTTCACTTGGTTAATCATTTTGCAACCACACGTCCCTGTCAAAGGTAGGCTTCTCAGGCTCCTGTGGTCTTTCTCAACCCTCTGACAGTCTCAGCTTGCTGAGTTTCTTTCATGCTGCTAAGAAATCGGCATGTACTCTTCTGATAAAAGTGTTCATCCATCAATAATTTAAATCATGATTGGTTCTGGCTCTCGCCTGCTTCCTTCACAGTCTTAGATACTGTGCTTCCCATGGCCCTTTGCCCAGCTCCTGGCACATGATAAACTCATCGAAAAGTCATAGGTGGAGCAATGGTAGCATGTCTAAAGACAACAAGAAGATAAAAAAGACAAAATATCTCTCTGGTGCGATTTTTTTTCAAAACGCAAGATGAGCTATAGATCGCTTTATTGAATTGGAGAACATTCTCCCTATTCGAACAGAAGCATAAATTTAGGACAATTAATGATCTTGGTGATTACTAAGGTGCCCATGAATAAAGGAAGTTGAAGGTTTCAGGGTTCAAATGGATTTTTAATATTCCAACATAAAGAAACATCTAGAGTTGTATAAAGCATAGAAAATCACTTTAGAAAAGGAATTTCATTTGAGGGATAGAGTCATCACTAAAATGACACTGTGGCGGGTAAACCTCATTTAAATTACCTTGTTACATGTCCCTATGTATGAGAAATAAATGAGACAATTGAAAACATGACAGAATCAAGAAGCCTCAAATGGAGCTGTAAGGAATTAAGAGTACTGAGTGTTCTACATCTCAGGGATTGATAAGGATCTTATTAAATGATGGTCCTGTTTTATGCTAAAATTACACAACATGTCATATGTTTCCTAACCAAGTTTAAGAGGATCTCTTAGATCCCTAGCATAAAGTACTATAGTTTGAATCTTCTAGTCTTACATTTTAAAGAGTATGATTTTACAAGGTGGTAATTGGGTCTCTGGGATTTGTCTTTTCTGTTTTTGCTTTTTTTTTCCTTATCATAGATCAAGGACGCAATTTTTCTTTGCCAGACAAACCTATCGTGATATGCTGCCTCTTCGTAGGCCCAAAACAACAGGGCCAACCATAGGCCATGTCCTCTCAACCTGTAAGCCAATACAATCTTCCCCATAGAAGTTGAAAAGCTCAGGAATTTCCTTATGATGGAAAACTGAAATTTTTGCTACCTCTTAATATCTTTAGGTTAATATTTAAATACACTCTGATTTTTGTCTGAACTCTAGATTTCCTTCTTTAAATTTAATTATTCTTTCACAACTGCATACACATGTATTAAATGTACTTTGAATATAAGTTTCATCCTTAGCCTCCTCCCCGTCCAGTGATGTAAAACTTTCTATAGCTTCTCTGGTTGGGATGGGATCTTATAAGTTTGTTCTTCCTGAATCCATGAAGGAACGTTGGTGGGCCAAGCCTCATGGTGGTCTTGTTAAGGTAGCTACTGCTGCTCTGGGTTCATGAATACAGTAGACATACTGTGTCCAGGAGAGAGTCCTCCAGCTTTTGTATTCTTTCTGCCTTCTTTTCTGATGTTCCCTGAGCCTTGCAGGGAGCGGGGTAAATGCCCAGTTTCGGGCTAAGCACCCAACAGCCACTCATTCTCTGCAGTGACGAATCTCTGAATTGATTGCCACCTATTGTAAACAGAAACTTCTCTGATAAAGTGCAAGACCAGCACTAATTTGTGTATATACACATAAATGTTTAGAAGGCAACTTAACAGCAAGCTCATTCAGCTGAACAACTGTATTAGGTTCCCTTCCATGACCTATGTCATGGGCTTTTGACTAAGTAAGTATGCAGTCATATGAAGTATGACTTCTTCCTTTGGAATGGGCTAAAATCCAATCAGAAGGCAATTGGTTACCCTCATTACAGTCTTGCACTAATGGAAGGTTGGCTTGTAGCATGCAGCTCACAGAATTCAGAGTGCATGAGTCTTCCAGAAACCTGCCTAGCAGCTTCCAGCACGCCGAAGGCTTGAAGCTCTAGGCTTTTTTGGTATGAGAACATTCTCAATCACATTCTCTCTCCCTCCCATCTCCATCTCTGTCTCTATCTCCATCTCCATCTTCTTTTCCTTCTCCAGTTCTGCTATTATTTGACACAAGTGGATGGTAATCAAACTCTACCATTGGGCTATAGCCATAGCCCTTTCAATAAGAAAATAGTCTTTTCTGCTTAATAATTTATTTCAGTGTAACACATTTCCCAAGTCTATGATAGATTTTGTGCAGACAATGGGAAAAAACATAATAGAAAAATGAAACCTTTTATTTTTACATTTCTAAACTACTTTTTACTTCGTTATTCCGTTGCATGATGACAAAACAAATACAAAATATAATTAAATCCAGAATACTTGTAGTCACTTCAGTTTAAGTGCAAACTCTTCAGCATTTCTTTTCATGGTAATAATGTAGACAATGTCAGCATCCTGCAGATCTGGGTGGGAAGGAGAAGAGTGCCCAGGGATCCGGAGTGAGAGCTGCAGGGTAGAGATGAAGCTTTTATTACATGGCTGATATAAGCTGTTGTCTTGTTGGAGTCCACAGTTATAAGAGTAAAGAGTCCAGAACAGTCACTAAATTAATATAAAACATTAGACAATAAATGAGCTTAGGGAAAGGCTAAAACTACAGGGAAGCTGGTAGAGTATTTGCTTACTTATGAACAAGGCCTTGGGTTTGATCCCCAGCACTATATAAAGATTATGTTGTATGAATGTCCTCAATCCCACAATTCTACCTGTGAGGTAAAAACAGGAATATCATAAGTTCAGGGTTGTCCTTGGCTACATAGAAAATTGGAGGGTAGCCTGGGCTATATAAAGCTCTCTCCAAAAACACTATTAAAATAAATTAAATGAACTATGGAGAAAATAGAGCAGTGTTGGAAGAGCATGAGCACGAAAATGCACAAAATGCTCTCAATAGGATGCTAACATCTACTACCATGCCATGGAATCTTAACAAACTGGGGGAGTACAAAGCAGATGTGGGAGGTGTCCAGGATCACTTGTTCACTGCCGAGACTGGCGAGTCTCAGCTTTCAGAGCTCCTTTACCTTGGATTAAATTGTGACTTAGTATCTCACCGTTTTGTCCTGTGTCACTGAATGTGGCATGAGCCCCTCTGCTGTTTTTCTGATTCCGTTCTTACCAAGCACCTTCTAATCATTATTTGACTCTTTATGTAAACCTGCCCACCTGGAGAGAGTATCATACAGAACTTAAGTCTCCAGACTCACTTCTTACCTAGTTCTCATTATACATTCACACAGGCAGTCTAATTAGAATTTGGTTCCCTGCATAGCTTGTCCACATGGAGTGAATATGGTCATCAGATAGACTTTGATTATTCCAATATCGGTGGCAATTCTTCCTCATTATAAGATAGTGACTGCTCTTCTGAGTGAATACATTTTCCTCTTGAAGTAGGTAATATACTGAGCCTGCACATAGGAGGCTCCCAGTGAGTGGATTCTGATTGATGGGTTGAGACTTCTTCAGGACCCTAGTCAAGTGTGGATTTCCAATGGTAAATTCACTGGTGAGGGATGAATGCTACCCTGTTAGGACACCACGGAGTTGGCCTACCTGGTTTACCCAGGCATTTACGCACTGCCGTGGTGTCCTCCAAGCACGGGATGATTTCTCTGCATCAAGACTAGTTTTGAATTTCTGTTTCAAAATTGAATCAAATGTAAAATTATATTGGAAAAAACCCTCAATGTTCTAAAGGAGGGATAAGGAGGCTAACTCTGTCCTTCTGTTCCAGATGAGCCTAGCTGACGAGCAAAAACCAGATCGGGGTCACCCATGCAGTCATAGGAGCAACGCTTCCCTTCTCCCATAAAGTAGCAGTAAGGAGGCAAATATGGGAGCGGGGGGTAGGTTATCCCACTGGTCAACTATAAAGAGTTGGGGCCTCAAAACATAAAGGTAGTAATGCTAATAGCACAACTCTCTTATTAGTCTGTAAAAACTCCATTTCACTCTTCAGAGCTATCATTTCACTTAATTTTCTCACCCTGCAGGCCATTGCATACATCAGCTGGAAACCTCTTTCCTCTTTGATCCAAATTCACTTCATTTCCAGAAATATTTAATATGAATTTCTGGCTTTTTAGCAGAACAAACATCATGCATAAATCCATTGCTTCTCCGCAAAGCAGAGCCCAGTGCTCTGCTCATCCCCCTGAGCACCGCACATCACACTGTGAGATGCCATCTACATCTTGGTAGTTGTGTGAGAGCGCCACGCTGTTTGCTCCCTGCTGGTGCTTCCCTCCTGTGTCTCAGTGGATATAAACATCCCCGAACTCAGGAATGACTGGCTGGTAAGTGATGGAAGCTTTCCTTCCAGTCTTTCCCTTCTCCACTTCACTTCCTTTCTGGACGTAATGCCTGCCCTTCAGTCTATGAGACCAAACAGAATCTGAAAACCTAAACTCACCCAGCCATTCATAATTTCAGAAAACTGAATATGCACATTTCAGGCTCAATTGTTAAAACATAAAGTACCATCATGGTTGTGTTTTCTATCAGGTCATATTGCTCTCTTCTTCATCCCTTGAATAGTTAAATCTTTAGCAAACACATGTACATAGTATTGTTTAGAAGACATAATGATTGTCATAAGAATTTTTGTTTTCCTTAGCTGTCTCTGAATAAACTGGACAAATAAATTAACTGTAGGTTATCTCAAGTTCTTTT
Organism: Microtus ochrogaster; assembly: GCF_000317375.1. Classification (NCBI taxonomy): domain Eukaryota; kingdom Metazoa; phylum Chordata; class Mammalia; order Rodentia; family Cricetidae; genus Microtus; species Microtus ochrogaster. Next base: position 6,459,412 of record NW_004949101.1, on the reverse strand, counting down.
TGAATTAAAAGGGAGCTTTTCATTAAAAAGATTAGTGGCTTTCATCGTCCATTAGGTGTCAGAATACATGAAACTATGACATGCTTTATTAAAGACCATGAAATATTAATACCCCAAATGGACTTTGAATAACCAGACAGAGAAATGCATTCTAATGCTCCCTTTTGTGGTTGTAATGAAGTAAACATTGTGAAATATGAATAAAATGATAATTCATCAATCAATGTGTGCTCATATCTAGGTTGTCAGGATTAAACTAGCCTAGAAATATAAAATAATTCTTTCCTCTTTGAACTTACAGTGTAGCATGACTTTGAATATTTAGAGATACTCAAAGACAAAGCCTAGAACATCTTAACTGAGGTTTTGATCTTTAGTTATGTATAACCTAGTTGTTCTTTATTTTACTAAAGGTACTCATATTCTTATAGTCTACATCAGAACTGCAATACCTTTAAGTCTACAAAGTTAAAACACCCCATAAAATAAAATATCCTCCAAAATGACCTTTCCCTCCTTAGTATCTTCTTCTGTTACTTTTATTGCAGTCGATGTTTCCAGAACAAATATACTCCATATGGACTGCATGAAAAACCCCCATAGCTTGTGTGTTGAAAGCTTTGTCCTTATCTCATGGTATCGTGTGGGGGGGATACTGGAAAATTTAACCTATAAAAGTAGTGGATCACTGAGGGTGTGTCCTTGGTAGACATTTCCCTGTCCCTGCCATGCCTCTTGTCCCAGCCCTCATGGCATCCACCTCACCTCAGGTTCCAAGTAATGCAGGCAGCTGAGACCTCTGAAACCATGAGCCAAAACAAGTCTTGCTTGCTTTTAAACTGCTTCATTAAAGCAAATTTAAAGAAATTAAAAAAAAAAAAACCTGACAAATGGTATACCTAAGTGAAGCTGTTTCAGTGATTATTGTCATCATGAAGTAATTTAGTGGTTCTAACATTCCACCCTGTGGCACCAGATCACTTCCGCTGCTTTATAAACAGTTTTCCACACCAACAGCCAGTGCACTGAGCTAACCAGAAATGGAGTCAGCAGTGGGCTCTACCTTCGAGTAACTGTTCCACACCATAGGCTCTGACATTCTCTGTCCAACTTCCTATCCCAGGCAAGAACCACTTTGCTCGTGGAATTCTCTTACTGGTCTACCTTAGTTTGCACACCTTACTCATGCATTCTCTAGCGCATTGGGTTTTTTATTTTTTTGTTTGTGTTTTTTTTTTTTAATTTTGCTTCATCATCCAAAGAAGTTACATTTTTGCTAATTACAAATTATCTCAAAACTATGATTCAACAGCAGCATTTGTATGTGTGTGTGTGTTGTTTTGTGTCTTTTGATCTTATGTTTATAAACTGCTTATTCAGTTAGTTCTTACTTTGGGTCTTTCAAAAAGTTGCAGTTAAGGTTCTCACACCTTAACTTACTTACCTGTACTTCATACATCAATGCAATTATAACATGCAGCCCAGTCTAAAATATGATGCCCTTTCTGTGTATAGTACACTGCAGAGTTTCTTGACTGGTGGCTAGAGACTGTCTCTGCTCATGCCCCAAAAGCTAGCTTCTCTCAAAACAAATCAATAGAAGGCACAGTGCCTTCAAGACATAGCCTTGAAGTACTACTACCATTTTGCAGTACCCTACTTCTTACACTGGTCAGTCCTATTCCAAGTGCAAGAGACAAGTCCCAAAACATGAACATTGTAAGAATCTTTATGTACCCTTCTAGAGGCTAAAGACCACCAACGTTCTACCTCATTTATTGTAGTCAAGCATGGCTCTTTACCTTTACTATCTTCTATCTAGATTCTGTCTTATTTTATTGTGTCCTAAATCTAGCCACTTACTTTCTTAATGTTCATTTTCCATTCCTTGTGATACATTCTCTGAATCCTTAAGTCTGAAAATAAAGTGCATCTTCCATTGTTTTCCCATGCCTTATTTATAAATGCCATATATTTTAGCATCCACTCATACCTAGGAAAGGATTCTTATTCACAAATTAAACAGACTAAAGATCTCAGTTCTACCCAAGCAAAGAAATCCTTTAATACTAATCTAAAAACCTGCATGTGGCATTGAAATAAAAGCTCTTAATTAGAGATTGAACCGTATTATAGAGCATGAACTTTCATGAGTAGCATTAATGTGGTGTAATTGATAGATTTAAGAGACCAATGTCTGCCAGATCACTTTTAGGCAAACTCAAATATTCAAATGAGTCAGGAAGTCATCTAATTAAAGGAAGATTGAAATTCATTGGGACTAGAATAAAACCTTACACTTCACCTTTCAAACAGATTCACAGAGTATGCTCGTTTCTGGTCTAGAAAACACATTTTAATGTCAAGGAACTAGAAATTGAACATGAAATAGAATGAGAATGTAAAATAAATTCGAAGAGAGAAGTAATGAAAAAGACATGTTTATGCTTTGTCCCTGGAATTGGTAAGGCAATACATATTTGGAATCATCACTCACCCAACTTCTTGAACCTTCCAACTATTGTTGGCAGTGTGTGTGGTGGGGGGCGGGGGTCATCTTGCTTTGCCTTGACTTGGCATAAATGCTTCTGTATCTCAATCACATTGTCTATGGAACTGCTTTTCTCAGAGGTGTTTTCAAAAAGCATGCAGTATCTGATTGCTACAAGTTCTCAGCTATTCCTTGAATCCCCCAAATCTCTTTCCCCGAATATCCTTGGCTTTCTTGGGTGCAACTAAAAGTGACTTTCTACTATAAATAGAATATAGTTTGTTTCATTTTCATTGCTTTATTATACATGCTACAGATCCTCAGTCCTAAATCTTTAACTAGTATTTTTTTAATGCAAGATAAATTTACATGATCAAATCAATAGAAGCATTTGTGATGCTCATCAGACATGATAGTAATAAAATAAGGATCTTTGCTTATGGGCTTACGGTTTTGAGGCTCTTTGGATGAATTCCAATAGGAAATAATGTTAAGAACAGCTATTCTAATTCATTGCCTAACAGGTTTTTAAAATTGAACAGTCATATTTCTCTCACTGAGCCATAAATCATAGTTAAACATATATTTTGCAAATATCAAATTAGAGCAGGTTTTAGGAAACTGTTTCCCTTTTATTTTTCTTGCATGTTATAATTGCATTGATGTATGAAGAAGTATAGGTAAGTTAGTGATTTTTGTAATTCTAGAGTAATTGAAGTTTTTTCTCAAATGAGTACAGTTTATTAATCAGACAGAACTTGTAGGCTGTTCTGTTTTTAGTACATATAAGATCTCATTTTGCCAAAATAGTCTAGCCTCCCAAAGCCATGATATTTGCAAATGTTTTCTTTATCTCCTAGTCAGCTTCACTTTCAAATAGGAGGGTGTCATATGTCTGCTTCATAGACGTTCATATCACAAAATACAGTTGTTGCATGCAACAAGTGTGGTAGCTCAGAGGAAAGAGTGTCACACATCTTGATTATTGAGCCTAAGCAATGGGAAAAGGCAGAAGAAATGCCACCTAATCTAGTGGCTGACCCTGGTCAAGGATTGCCTGGCATCTCCTTGATCATTTTCTCTTACCATTTATCTTATCACTTCTCATAGGGTAAAATACTTCATTCAAAAAGAAGGAATTGAAGGAAAGAGGATTAAAGTTCTAAAAGCTGGAGGGTAAGGTGGCTAGCAAAGGTGCTTTGAATGCATCTAAGCCAGACACCATGTGAAGTGATTCAAGATGGCTCTCAGTGAGTTCTCAGTGATTCTCTGGGTCTACAGAAAGATTTTCAAATGTAAAAAAGCATGATTATAGATTGCTCATAAATCGCAGAAAACAACACATAACAGAAAACTATAATAGACACAGCTGGAGATAATTGTATTAACTGGATTAGGTGAGTCTCAGAAAGACAAATGATTTCCTTTTGTTTTCTCTCATATTTGGCTCCTGTATTTCTCATGGATATATAAAATAATATGTATGTCATAAAAATAGAAGTCAAGCAGTTCAAGGGAAAAGGGGGAGACTAGCAGGAAGAGGCAGGGACCAGAAAGGAAGGGGTATTGGAACATGGGAAGAATATACTTAAGATTCAGTATATACTTGTCTGAAAATGTTCTTAAAACACAATGCCATGTATAATATGTGTGTATGTGTAATGAAAAATTTGAAGGTAATATAGAAAGGAATTTTGTATGTCATTAATTCCACTCCTTTTGTATAGATGAGGGAATTGAGACTTCAAAATCCACATACCTACATTAGTGACCTATAAATTCCCATACAGATACAGGATTTGAGTTTGTCTTGTTTCATAATCTAATCATTTGTATCAAACAAAGCTTATCTATCATAGTTATAATTGAACATTTTATTCTATATTAAAGAGGAGACAGGTGGAAGAGTTTTATGTTCATGGTCATTCAAAATTTTCAAAGGTGGCATATCAGGAAGATTTTGACGAATGTCCCAAGATATAATAACTAGTGCCTAATGTTACACGGTTTATCTGCCATTGGCAAACCAAGGTCTGCTAGCTCTTTGCCAAGTTGTGGTGATTTTATGGGTAATTTTTTTAAAGCAGAATTCACAAAGTTATTTTTCTTCTAGATGAGAAGTCACTGTTCTTTCTAGTGACCTGGGAGTCATAGATAGAAGATTACATGTCAGTATCATATATTTGAGTGTGTGTGTGTGTGTGTGTGTGTGTGTGTGTGTGTGTGTGTATGTATGTGTATGTGTGTATGTGAGCATCTGAGAATGAGTGTGTGTATGTGAGTATGTGTATGGGTGTGAGTCTGTATGCATGAGCATGAGTGTGAGTATGTGAATATGTATGTATGAGTGAGTGTGTGAGAATGAGTGTGTGTGAATAAGTGTGAGCATGAGGGTGTGTGTGGTGTGCTTGTCAAACACTGAGACTATTGTGATGACTTTCTATATCCAGTCCCTAATATTTATACTGTAGTGGAAGGAAAAATCCAAAATCCAAAACACATTTACCAAACAAAAAAAGAAGAAAAAAAACCAGAAACATAATCTGTGAGATCACAATTGGAATGACTATCAAGGAGGAGGTGGGTATGGCAGAATGCAGGGGCCAGGCTGGAGGTGCAGGACATAGGAATATTAGCCTAAAGACACCAATCTTTTAGCTGAGGTTTGAATGTTAAATGTCAAGCAACACTATATCATTTCTGGGATGAAATGTGTTTCGATTAAAGGGATCAACAAAATGCAGTGGCCCCGAGCTGATAGGGAGGAACTTTTTCCAGAGGAGCCATTGCAATAGTAGTCAGCTTTTATTATCTTATTTCCATCATTTGTAAATTATTTATTGTCTGTTCAATAACTGTCATATTTAGGGCTACTCCTGGCATAATCCTGTAGAATTAAAATAAATAAATATAACCGAATCCTCTTTGGAGGCATCCATATCCTGAGAACCAATTATATAATGTGTTAGACAATAAATACCATCAGCAAGAAACAGGAGAAGCGCGGCTATAGGGAAGAAAGGATAGGGAGGAAAGAAGATGAAATTTGAGACAGGGAAAACCAGGAGGGAATCAACTGTGAAAATGTACAAGAAAGAGCATTCCGGGCAGTGGGGAACACAACAAATAAGTATAGTTCAGAGACGTCAAGGCAGCCGTGTGGCTGCGGCAGCATGGAAAAGATTGTAACTGGGAAACAAGGAGAGGTGATGGGTGCCAGATTTTCTTCATTAACACTGGAAATTTGGATTTTCCTCTGGCAGACATGTGTGAGCATTGTCAGACTCTTTGCCCTTGTTCTGAAGTTGACATAGGCAAAGAAACCAAAATCTTCTTTCTCAGTGATTATAAAATCCTCAAGAAAGAAAAGCATTCCTGTTCAGTGGAAAGACGAGGCCTGGAGTCCCACAGTGGTCCTGTGGCTGATGGATGACTGAAAGAGCAGGCCACCTTTACCAGGTACACGTTATTTACAAAGCAAAACATGTTGTCCTCTGGGGGAAAAAAGCACTTTATTATTTTGTAATCTAAGAGCCTTTTGGCTTTCTTTCTAAAATAGTAACAAGCTATTCCATAGAATTAAAATATAAATAGGCACCCAAAGCCATATAAAAAGAAATGCACCTGAAGCGGTCTATAAAGCTTTAAATTTCAGAAGCACTAATTTAATCAGGGAAACTTTATCTACAGGATTTTTGCTGTCTCCATTAACTGTTATATGGTTTCTGAGAGCTCTGAATACCTGCATCTAACGGGAAGTTGTACATGCCTTTTATCCTCAGCAGATATGGGCATCAAATGTTTATGGGTGTGAAAAGCCTTCCCATTAGAGGAAACCCTGTCAAGTAGCAGGATTTTCTTTTATTATGTTGTTTTATGCAAAGAACATTTCTTCTAAAATCACAGAGGCCACATAAACATGAAAGAAGCAACGCTGAATTTCCCCCAACACATGTTCCCCTGCCCCTGCTATTCAGAGCAAAAGTGTTCCAAAGTGCTTGCCTGAGTTACTGGTTTGTAAATGGTTTCCAGTCTTGACCTTCCTGAGGCTCCAAGGACAGTGATGCATTGGTCCCCAGGGACCACTTCTGTAACTCCAGCTCTTTCTTTAACATAGGCATAGTTTTCTTTTCCCCAAGCTATTTTATTCACCTTGCCATTTCCTTCTGCAGTCCTTTCTAGAAGTATAATTCAATTGTGTTGGGGATAATGTGGAAAAAATAATCCATTCCTATTTTATGGTTTTAATATCTCATGCTAGTGCCAGCAGTAACTTGAGTCATCCAACCCTTTGTCCCTACATTCTGTGCTTTCTACCTATGTTAAGGACATTGAGAAGGATGTCATGTACAAGGGCTTTTAAGGGAGCATAGGTGTATGGGATGTGTGAGCTGAGGACAGTAGGTTTTAATCTTCTTTCCCTCATTAGTAAACTGAGCCTGCTTTCCAAAGCAGATAAGCCTGCATCATATGCTTCATATAAATTACAGTATATTTCAATTACAGTAAGGGAAGAGATGGGGGGGGCGTCTTTTGATGACTAAAATGAAAGAGAATTTAAGAAATGTGATTTGTGTAAATGGGAGGCTGAGCATCTGCCAAAAATGTACTTCTCAGCCTATCTAGATCCACTCAGCTTTGACTAACGGTTGTTTTTTCTTTCTTTCTGTTTGGCACTGATCAGCTGCTGGCCTTTCTGTGGAGAAAGAACCCTGTTTGCTTCTTCTTCCCCACTTGATATAGCGATTGCCTATGCCTGTTAGAGAAGCTGGAGCAGGCACCGTGAATCAGGGAACTTGGATGCATATTTTCTTACCATTCCCTGTTGGTTTTGTGCTTCAACTTTTAAAGAGAAGGCAGGGGGGATAGATTTCAGAGTATTTATTTTTAGATGTGTATCTTCTGACATATATTTCCAACCATTTCTTATGACTGGCTTGAGTTAGTCTTTGCTCTAGAGTAATATCATCTTTATTTGAGGTTTCTAAGATGAAAACCATGAAGGATGCCATTATGCTGACAGTTGCATGTTACTGATCAAGAGAGAGTAAGTGTGACAGAGTGGGCCTCTGACTGCTGCCTGGATGTGGCTAGAGATTTTGTTTCCCCCTTTGGAAACTCTGGGCTTTAGGCATTTGATTTGAATTTTGCCAACTGCCTTTCTTAAAATGGATGCCTAAGAAACCTCCTTTCTTCAACGATCTTTGATCATTCTCCATACTAACTGAAGAAAAGCATTATTCCTAAGAATATCCCAGCCCTGTTATTCAATGATGCCACCTTCTAATTAAAACAATCTGGCCACCCAACTACTTCTGCAAATACTTAATACTGGCTTAAGGATATAGAGGAGGCAGCATCTTCAAATGTTTGGTTGAGATTTAAGAGTAAATATTTTAAACTTTGGAGGTATACTGTCTCTGGTAAATCTCTTTGACTCTTCTGTACTACAAAGGCAGCCTTGGATGATGTGAAAATAAACACAGCAGTCTTCCAATAAAACTTTATTCATAAAAACAGATGGTGGGCTGGTAGTGTCCCAAAGGCTATAGTTTATTGACCCGAGGAATGGAACCTGATTCTCAGAACTTTTGGCATAGCTTATTCCCATCTGTTGTTAGTTGATAAAGGCAATATTGCCAAAGATCCCAAAGAGCAAGCTCTGCCCTCCACCAGTAATTGCTGTTGGTCTATTCACACATTTTGTTTTTCTTGACTTGTTCTAGACGTCTCACCAACAAAGAGCCAGGGAAGTTACTTATCAATGCAAAATATGGAGAGGACGCCAAAGCACACATTAGCTATATTAAAGTTCTATCTTGTCTTCTAATTTAGAAGGGCAGCTATCTGACTGGCTTCCAGTCCTGTTCTCCATTGCCAACTTCTGTCTCAGCCATGGCAGATTGAGAGAATGCCATCTCCTAATGTCACTGTAGTAGCTTCACAAGAACATCATTTATATGCAACACTAGATGACAATGATGTAGTAAGCCTGACACACACTGTTCCTTGGTTATCCTGGTCCAATTGTTTGAGGAAATTATTATTATTATTTGTTTTATTAATTTTTTATGACAAAAAAAATATGAAAAGGTTGTGTGGCTTCCCTGAAACTCCACATGCCCCATGCTGCAGATCTAGGCTTCTCATCCACATCCTTTGACTCTTTTTCACTCTCTGCACTATTTCTCAGTTTTGGGTCCCTGAGTGTATGGCTTCAGTTTGGTCTTTTTTCACATCTAAGATGCCAAAAACTGCTGTGTGGATAGAAGAGATATGGCCACATAAGACTTCTCCTACTCAAGATATTTCAACATCTTTGGTTCTGATTATCAGTACCAATATTAATGAGCAAAAAAAACTACACTCAAAAATTTCAAGACAACGTCTTGGATTTCCCAAGGACAAATAGTGTCCATGAATGTCTGCTCAGTTCAGGTTCCTAGTAAACTATTTCTTAAAGAACTGAGTCTTCATTCAGTGGGAGTCCTGGGACGGTCCCCTGGTTCTGATCCAATCTTCCAGATCCAAGTTGTAGTAAACTTAGGACCTAAATTATCTTACCTAGGCAATGTGAACAGACAAACACAGAGATAAGCCACAGCACTGAAAACTCATGGTTCATGAAACCCAAAGGCCATGAGTGAAGGCTGAAGGTCCTTAAGAAAGGCAAAGCAGATGATGAAACTGGAGAAAAGAATCAAGAATCATGTGCTATAATTGAACACGTGAGCATAGTACTGGAAATGGAGAAAGAGAGATAGTGGTAGTCTGTGAATATTATATTGGGAGTTTATCTCTGGCTAAAACTGGTGCATTCAACTACACACTTAAAGGAGGGGATGGAGAGAAAAGGGAAGGGATACAGGCAACCTAGGTCAGTTAACCTTTCTACTTTTCTGTTTAGAAGGAAACAAACAAAATCTCAAAGACAAATTAAGAAGTTTCTCTTTTCTTCAGTCTCCTCTTATCTTGAGAAGTCCTGTAAAGATGGAGTTCCTTGATTGGGTTTTGGCACCCAATCCATTGCTTCACAACTTTCTTAAACCATCCGCTAAGGGACATTTTAGCCAACTTATCCTAACAGCTATTTTTTTATTTTTATTATATAGTTTTTTTTGAAACAGTGTTTTTCTGTAGCTTTGAAGCCTGTCCTGGAAGTCATGCTACGTATTTGAAGTAGAGGAAAATTTAAGAAAAAGAAATCAGTAGACTAAAGCCTAAGATTTAATGCATAGGCTAAGTAGTTTCTAAATGAGATGGAACATTTAAATCTTAATTACATTATCAGCACCTCCTTACCGTGATGGAATCAAAAGATAGTGTGTGCCTATAACCAGAACAAACATGAGCCAGCACCTTCATATTTACTAACATACGATTTGGTTATAGATATGTGTATTTGTATGAATATATCCCATATGTTTTCACACATATGAGGTACACACAATTAGTATTTGTAATATATATGTCTACATACATAGATCTGTGAATTACTTGTTTAAAGTTCTCAATTTTTTCCTGCTAAATATTAGTGGATTTTAAGGAAATCAAAAGGTCTTCTGATAATTAGAATTATACATTGTTAAATGCTATATTGACACTCCACACACACTGTTCCACAGTGCTAATAATTACCAGGGAAGTTGTTGTTCATGGATCTATACTGAGAGATTGAAAGTTTACCTTATAAGTCAATATGCAACTTTGTATTTGCCATTGCAATTTAATTTTATGTATAAAAGTCAATTACTACCAAGAATTCTGCTATGATGAGAAAACGAGGTTTACTTTGGATTATTTTCATTTTGAGTTCAATTGGAAAGCTGCAATTCTGCCTATGTATTTATTCAGAATGTGATGCAGCTCTGTCTTGAAGTTAAATGTGGACACCAAGCATCAGCTCTGTCAAAAAAAACAGCTATTTCTCTTGAAATGTTGAACCTTTGAGTGATTTTCTTTGTCATCAATTTTTTGCTGAAATTAAAAATAAAAACACACTGATACAAAAGCAATATCAACAAGCCTTACAATATTAAAATACAAATCATAGTTTTTACCTTCCTGTACATGAATGTAATTACATATAAATATTTCAATGTATTGCCTGATGAGGAAATCTTAACTAGGGCGCCATCACTACTAAATTATTAGCTATTCAGAATGGAACTGGGCAGTGTTTTGTGTCACCCATGTCTATGGGATAAGGTCTGTTAGTAACTCACACAATATGGCCACAGACATGTTCCAATTTCTTACGGTGACACTGCTTTATCTGTACTTCCTGTAGCTACTCTGCTACTGTTAAGTATATATCTTAATCTTTTCATTGAAACAGGTGCAGTTTATTAATTTAATGGCAGGCCCTATGTGAAATGCTTAATGTTTTGGTGCTTGGCATTACTTACTGAGTTCTCATAGTCTGAGGGTGTAAATTATTTTACCATCCCATTTTAGGATAAGATGAAAGACTTTGGATAGATGGCTCGGTGGTTAAGAGCTTGGCTATTACAGAGGACCAGGATATGGTTTCCAGCACATTGGATGGCTCACAACTACAGTACTAGGGAATCCAATGCCCTCTCTTGGCCCCTGAAGGCACTGCATCCACATTGTACATAGGCTTACATAAAGACAAAACACCCACACCCAAACATATCCAATAAAATATCTTTTAAAGATGAAAGTCTTCCTCTGTTTTATTCACCTTCCAAATGCATAAAATTGTAAATAATTCAATATAATATAGTATTCCTCATAGTGTGTTGATATATTTTCCACCCAATTATGTGAGCTCTTACCCTTTACTAGCACAAAGTGTAAATAAAACGATTAAACTATATTATTTTATTGCAGATAATGTATAAGAAATCATGTGCTAGTTCCCTATCAAGTTGCATATATAGCCATGTGGTGGTGGTGCACACCTTTAATCTTAGCCCTCGGGAGGCAGAGGCAGGTAGATCTCTGAGTTCGAGGCCAGCCTGGTCTTCAAGAGCTATTTCCAGGACAGGCTCCAAAACTACAGAGAAACCCTGTCTCAAAAAAGCAAAAACAAAACAAAATATTGCATATGTAAGTGGCAATTATATTTTTAAAACTTATGTCTATAAAACCTTGCTCCAAATACATGCTTTCTGATCTGTTGATTTATGTAAAGACTGGCTTTTTATATGAGTTTATTTTATAATGGCCACCTCCTTCAGAAACTTGAATTTTTAAGCTCTGTTTAAGTGATTTAAAGCCTGACTAAGTCTATATATTTTTGCATTACAATCACACACAAGCATTCGTGACCTACCTCTGTATTTCTCACTGATTTGGAAAGGCCCCAGCCAATGAGCCAAAGCTCTGGGTGGCTGTTCCAAAGGGCTAATTCTGAGGAGGTTAACCAGGAACCTTGTCTTTTGTGCTCAAGATAGAGTTTTAAAGGCCCATAGGCTTTCTGCCTCACCACCAATCCTATGTGGTATTTTTTTTTAACTTGGCTTTTTTGTTGTTGTCGTTATTGTCACGACACCTAATTTTTTTCCTCTCATCACAAGACTATACTACTTTGAACAAGGAACAACAAAAGGCACATAAAAGAATGATGAAGAACAGTAAAAGCCATCAACAGGTTTCCTTGGCTGAGCACCACTTTCGGTGGCATTATCCTTTATCACAGGCTCTCTGTAGAAAAGAGGATGAGAAAGAAACTTTACATGAAGAAGAAAAACTAGGAACTGAAGGCCCTGAAAGGGGAAATGGGAAAGGAAAACCCAGCTACAAAAGGCACGTAATTCTCTGTTGGCCACAAGGTTATTTTCTGTGGCATGCTCACAATGATTTCTTGTGGACATTCATTTCTTGCCTCCTCAAATCCCATTCTGTTGGTACAAAGGGCATTAATATGATCAGCTGTGAACCAGCACACCCCGAGGGGCATGTGGCCCTGTTAACTCTTTCTTGTCTTACTTCAGTATCAAATGTATCACCTGAGGCAGAGCCAGTTTTAGTTTATTCTTTAGGTTTAAGGAGACAAAGGTGGGGGGTCTCTCGCATTTTATTCCTAAGGAGGCTAAGGCTATTAACTGGAGTTATAATTTTCTTTTCATCATAAGCCCAATCAATTTGATTTCTTTTACTCCTACATCGAAAAATAAAATACGCTAAGGCCAGCAAAAAAGCCATAATTGGGTCACTAATTAAATGTCAGGCATCTGCTGCCTCGTGCAGTTGAAGCTCTGCTAGTTAAAAGAAATGAAACCATAAATCTCTGTTTGTGCACTATACGTGAAAGAGCTCAATAGAATTATTTGTCTAACCAAGATTCATCGAGATAAGTGATTGAGAAAATATAAAGCATTAAATGGACTGTGACAGACACACCCTGGTGGCTAAACCTCTCAAATATGTATTGTCACTGCTCTGTGAATTAAAGCTAAATCAGTCTGAGCATGCAGGCACAGTCGAAAGATCTGAGAGTGGAGGGCAAATGTAGAAGGATCAGATTTGGAAACTTGGAGAAGAAGCAAGGGCAGCTTGTCAGAGAGACCAGATCTCTTCTCTCAGATATGGTTAATGGTGGGCCTTGGGATCAGTTTAGTTAGGCAGAATTGTAGGGAGGAAAAGCCTGCTTAGAGTGGTCCCAGAACAGACTGAGGGTGAAGAAGCAGACACAGGCACAGGCAACTCTTCCCACAATTTCCGCAAAGGACTTCCAGGATCTAATGCAGTAGCTGGCAGGGAAGATAAGACCGGCCAGAGCCTTTGGAAACAGTAAGTGACAGAGGTCCAGGGAAGGACATGACAGTGTGTCTTAAATGGTAGTATCATGCTAATTTTCTTTGTATCTTGTTTTTTAAAGCACATAAGCAAATTGTTGCAAGGAGAGTGGGTCCTTTGTTTGTCCTTGCCGCCCAGCTAGCTTACACCTGAAATAATGACACAGAAACTGCATTCATTTAAACACTGCCTGGCCCATTAGCTCTAACTTCTTATTGGCTAATTCTTACACCTTAATTTAACCCATTTCTGTTAATCTGTGTATCGCCACATGATTGTGGCTTACCAGCAAGATTCTAACCAGCATTGGTCTCAGGCAGGAGACCCATGGCATCTGCCCCTCTGCCCTTCTTCCCAGCATTCAGTTCTGTCTACTCTGCCTACCTAGGTTCTGTCCTATCAACTAGGCCAAGGCAGTTTCCTTATTCAACCAATGAAAGCAACATATAAACAGAAGGAACTCCTACACCATCAAATGACTAAATATTATTTTTATAGTAAAGTATGGCTTACTTTCTTCCCAAAGTGTTGGCTCTCCTAGGGTTAAAATTATCTTCAGGAGGAAACTGTTTTTCTTTGATTTTACAGCCTTGGTACTTAGAGGTATACTTGGGCTATGGAGAAACTATGGATTTTAGGAAAATACTGTATGCATTTGTACCAAGAACTGGAGTCAAACCCTTATTCCCAGGCTGTTTTTATGATGGGAAATTATTACCCCTTTTCCCCAGGAATCACATTGCTAGGAGTGAACTGATAACATCTCTGCCTTAAGAGCTCTCTCTCACTCCCTAGTTCTTTGGAGGAGGGACTCACCTTCAGCTGTCACTCAAGGTGTCCATGCATCTTTTAATCCCATGAATCTCCAACTTTGATCCATGACATTTGCAAGAAATTCATAGACTACAACTGTATGATAGGATAATAGTAAATCTAATGAGAAGAAATGAAGTTTCTTTTTCTGTTTTCCACATGACCTTGGACAAGTTTCTTGGTGAGCATCTATCAGATCAGTGGACTTTCTTTAGAAGTGAAGATGATGGTATTAAGTATCAGAGATGCTTTGAAAAGATGTTCTGCATAGCAATGCTTCTAATTATCCTTCTTCAAGCCAGCATCAGAGCCCATTACTAAATGGTTTTATTATTCTAGCTGGGCTGGGTTATTTTTCAATGCAATCTTTCAAATTATTCTCTTGCAATAATGAATCTTTCCTAGAGCATTTAATTCTGCACACACAAAGAAATGTATTAGTGCTTATTTATGAATGCTGCTGAACAAAAATATCTATATTTATTTCATGTTCAGGCTGTAAATATCAAAACTTTATGGATAATGATTTTTGAGAATAGCACAATGGGTTCTAAAGTGACTGACTGTTCCACAGAAAACTCTTCTGAAGAAGCTGGAAGGAGCAAACTCCAGCAGAACTTACAGACTTTGTGAACAGGATGCAGTGAAATTAAAAGTTTTCTTGTTCTAAACACAACATGATGGCTGTAAGGAAACCAACTCCAGAGGATCTTTTCTTCCTATCCAAAAAGTCATCAGAATCATTTGATTAGCTGCAGTGTGTTTCCCTCATCAAAAAAAAAAAAAACTTTTCAATAATCTCAGCTGCTGAGAACCCCAAAAGCTAATTTGAATATCAAAAACTACCAACTGCCACCAAATTCCAATTAAATGAACCTAATAGATTCTAATATCACCAAAATTCAGTTTTATTTTGCTAGAATGTTAATGAAATGGTTTTTCTTTCACTGGTTGAAGAATCACTTGCCTTTGCATCTTGCCAAATTTGATTTTTTAAGATCATGCATCACCTAGCTGCCATACTTTCTTTTCCCTTTGCATTAATCATACATTTGTGCATAGCTTCTCAGAGTGGTATATTTGTTACTGTTAGTCAGCCTACATTGACTCATAACTTCCAGCCCGAGTCTGTTCATGTTATGATTCATTCCAGTTTATATATCCTAAGGGGCTGGACATGTCCAATTACATACAACCCTTGTTATAATGTTACACAGATTATTTTCATTTCTGTAAAATTTCTGTGTTCTCATGTTCCTCTTTCTTCTTCTCACCACCTCGCTATCACTGATCTTTTTCCTTCCTCCATACTTCTATTTTTTCCAGTATGACATATAGTTGGAATAATAGAATGGGTAACCTCTTCACATTGACTTATTTTATTTAGCATGCACACAATTTTCTTCCTCATTCCCTAGAGCTTGATACCTTATGCCTTTCCACACTAAATAATATCCCATTGTCTGAGTTTACTACATTGTATTTTTCTGTTCTCCTGGCGAAGAACCTCTTTGTGACTTTAAAGTCTGAAAAATCTCTGAATAAAGCCGGTATTAACATCATTATGCTGTTTTCCATGTAGATGTAGATTTTAAAATCCTTTGAATAAACAGGTTGGCTGGATGAGATAGTAACTATCACACTATCTTCCAGCCTACAATAGACCACTGGCAATAAATGAGAATTTCTATTGTTCTACATTTTCACAGGTTTTTGTTTGTGATGGTGTTCTAGATTTTGGCCATTTAATATGGAATTATGTCTCTTCTTAATTTACATTTCCTTGATAAAATTATCCATGCTACTTTCCATATGCTGGCTTTGCAATTTCTTATCATCTTTAGTAACATTCATTGTCTACTAAGGTCAATTTTTCATCAGAGTATGTGTTTGCTTAACTTAAATTTTAAGGGATCTGAGATAATAGCTCTTCATCAAATACATCTTTGTAAATGCATTTTCTAGACTGTGGCATCACTTTTCATTCTCTTTTAGTTGAGATTTCAGAAAGAAATATTTAATTTTAATGAAAAAGTTCTATCTATTGGTTATTTCTTTCATGGATCATACCTTTTGTGTTACATTAAAAGAAATTCTTTTAATTCTATATTTTATCTTATTTTCAATATTTTATCTTATTTTCAAGGTGTTCTAGAATTTCTGCATATATTTCTGCATAATATTTAGGATGATGATCCATTCCAGGTTCATGTTAAAGGTTATAGCATCTGTGTTTAGATACTTATTTTTCATATGGCTGTCCAGTTTCTTCACTGCTAAGCCATCTCTGCAGCTTCCCCATGCCTCCCTCCACCCTGCCTCTATTGCATTAGCTGTGACTTTGGGTATAATGCTGGGAGAAATGGTTGAAGGGCATTTACTTGCTTTGGTTTTTATATTAATGGGAAATCTTGTAGTTTCTCATCATTAATTGTGATGTTAGGTGTAGAATATGTTCTTCATCAAGTTGCCAAATTCTTCTAGAGCCGTGATTTAATGGGAAAATTTATTGCAATAAATTGGGGATAACAAATTCTTTTTCTATATCTTTTAATATGATCAATAATTTTTCCTAATGTTAAGTTAAATTTTATTAATTTGTATGTTTAATATGGAGTGATCCTTCCCTAGAGTTTTTTCTACTAGATTATGAATTATAATTATTTTGTGTATAACTGCATTCAATGTGCTAAAAAATTAAAGTACTTTTGTTTATACTTCTGAGAGGTATTATCTATAAGTTTGCTTTCTTATAATCTCACTATCTGATTTGGGTATTATGGTAACACTTACATTATATAACTCAGTTAAGAATATGATTTTTGATTCAGTTTTTTTAAAAATAAGTTATCTTTTCTAGTAAATATCTCTGGAACTAGTGATTTCTGTTTTATGAAGTTTTTAATCAATTTAATTTTTTTTTTTTTTTTGGTTTTTCAAGTCAGGGTTTCTCTGTGGTTTTGGAGCCTGTCCTGGAACTAGCTCTTGTAGACCAGGCTGGTCTCGAACTCACAGAGATCCGCCTGCCTCTGCCTCCCAAGTGCTGGGATTTTTATACATTGAGTATAAGAAGTTTATACATATACTTATGTATATATAGACATTTTGGTTATCTATTCTCTCTTTTGTAAGTTTTTGAAGATTGTGCCCATTGATTACTAGCTATGTGGGTGGAGAGTCTTTCATTAATTCTTTATTGAACTTTTAAAGATGGTGGTCTCTATAGTGATATGCCATTTTATACTAGTCATAACATCTGTGCTATCTCTCTTGGCCTTCTTAGAGGCTTGTAGCTTTCATTTATATTTTCAGAGAGCAAACCTTTTGTGTCTTTGATTTTCTCCATTGATTTCTTATCCTTAATTTCACATGTTTGGGGTTGCAGTTTTCATCATTTGTTTTTGTTTTTCTCTGTTTTGCTTTGTGCTTACTTTGAATTTAATTGTTTTTCTTCTTCTGAGGTGCTACGTTGAAAATTAGCTGACTGATCGAGCTCTTTTTCCCTGTTGTTTTTAATGCCATGAATTTTCCTCAGAGCACTGCTTTTGCTACGTTTCAAGTTATGTTCCCTTTTTTTGTCTAGTTCAAAATAAGTTTTACTCTTGAAATTGTTTCTTTGCCTTCTACATTATTTAAAGTATGTTTTTTTAAATCTTAGTGTAATTTTTTTCCTATATCACTTTGTTGTACAGTTCTATAATTTTATATGATCTGAAAGCAGGTGCCCTCTGGATTTTCTTCTTTTGCAACAAAGTTATGTTTTATAATCCAAAATATGATTTACACTATAGAATCTTTTAATCTTAAGAAGAATGTGTATTCTGCTGTTATCTCACTGGCAGTTTTCTTGGGGATAATTTCTACCCTTCGGTTTCTTAGACACTGGCCTGCCCTTTTGTGGAAGATTAGCCTAGAGTTGATCACTCCATTTACATGAAAGCCTGTAGAACATAATCAGAGGCACTAGCGAAAAGGATAACATTGAAAAAATCTATTTAACAAGAATAACTAATAATAATCATAATAACTACAACTGCTAGCAAGTCTATAGTGGGAAGTATTTGCTAGACTTGTCTGACATTCTTCACATGAACCATCTCATTCAGTTCTCACAATAATCCAGAGAGTTCAAATTTGCATTCTTTCCATATTCCAAGGAGTGGGAAACAGTAGATAACATTGATTTAGTGACTTCTCACAAGTTATCAAGGGTTACAGTTTGGAGCTGATGGTGGTGCTGGGGCTCATGTTCTCCACTGGCTTTGTGGTGTTTTTAACTAAACTAGACCTAGCGCTCCCAAATCCTCTTTGTGCTGCATGCACAAGGACAGCAGCAATTAGAAGAATTAGATTGGAACTAGGGAAGGTATGTATTTCATTTTTATATTTGGCTTTACACTTTAATTAAAATTCTATCACCTCGAGACATTGGAGGCTGCCACAGAATAAAGCACACTTCAAATATATCAATTATTGAGGTCATTGGATGGTTAATGAGACATAGCTTTGGGGAGTAGCATATGGTGAGGAAGAGAAGTATGTGCTAGTTTATTTGTGTTAAAGTAGAAGTGATTGAAAAACACTGGAGAAGGCGCATTTGCTATTGATAATGGTTGAAGGGGATAAGACTTGGACACTAGACACATTTCTGGGGATATTTTAAAGATTTAAAAGGAGTTTGATATGAGGAAAAGTAGAATCTGAAGTGCCAGTTCTTTATGTAAAATACCAAAGCCTAGGAGGGGTTGGCATGAGATCATATGAAGAATGATCTGAGATAAACAGGGGTAAAGGGTCCAGGATCTGTGTAAAGACAAAAATGGGAGTTCTGCAGACCCTGAGTCTTCTGCAGGCTTTGAGTCATTCAAAGCGTTGACATTCCTCCACTATTCAAAGGAGCCATTGTCACCAGTGAGAGTCAGCAGAGCAAAGGGCAGAGAAGCATGCAGAGGAATCGGTAAGACCGGACTTTGATGTGCTGCATCTGCTTGTTTGATCTCAAGACATCTGTATGTTTTCATTGCCACAAGTTGACTCCGATCACAACCACACAAGTTTTGTGTGGCTAGAAGAACTTTTTGGGAAAATGGATAAGGAATTAGTGAAGAAATTCCTTTGTGTGAGCGTTCTTCTGCCCTGGAACTGGAGTGCAGAGGATGATTCTAGAACAAGCATCCCCTTAAAGAGGATGCCATAAACACATTTCTTTTTCCTTTTCTGCAATCTCTAAAATCTGTTTATATGCAAAAATTTCTCTTTGTTAACTAATTACATTGACATGCAATTTTTTGCAAATGTTTTCCTTAAAATACACCTACACTTTCCTGTGATTTAAATAAATAGATTTAAGTCTCCTCATTTTTCATAAGACTCTCAACTATGAGAGTTTCAATTCTGGAAAAACAGACCTGTAACTATTTTGTACTGTGTCGACAATACGAGAAAAGAATTTTCAGTACACAATTTGAAGTTTTTTTTCTTTTTTAATTGAAATGTTTGTGCACACGCTATCACCACTAAGGATTAATTTGTTTGTCTGACTCATAACGAGAATGGGAGGATTGTTTTGATAAAGATGAATTGCTTTTAATAAGGACTAAAATCTCTTTGGTGTAGTTAAAGAGAAGCCTCCACGTGGGAAGGTGCTTTCTGAAGATTAGCAATCATTGTTGTTTGAGATTGTTCCATGCTGGATTTCAGTACTTGTGATGTGCTGTTTCATTTGGATAAGTTCTGATTTTTAGAAGGCATCTCAAAAATGAAATAGGATGCTTTTAGTCTAGAAAGGGCCATGCCACATTGTGCTAGGCAGTTGACTATGTTTTAAGTTTTTCTTGCATTTACTAATGGTGATAAGGAATTTCAGTGTGGGTTTCTGCTTTCTATTTTTGAAAATATTTGTTTTATAATCTGACTGAGTCTTAGCATTTAGGGCACAAATGGCTGCTTGGGTCCTGTTCCTTCTGTTTTACCTGAATTGAAGAAATTGTTGTCACCTTCAGCACCATAGTCAGAGGCTAACCTGTGTGAAATGTCTAACTTTGCAGGATCCTGAATGGAGTGTCATCAAATGTCCATGTGTTGATGTTCTGTTACTGTAGCAAATTCTTGCAGTAATAAAAAAGTGATATAGAGAAAACAATTATCTTGATTCATAGCTTTAAAGGTTTCTATCCCTGGAAAATTGGCCTTATTGCTTTGGGACTATAACATGACGTCATGGCAGGTTCTTGTTTGTGTGTTTATATGTGTGTGTGTATGTGCCTGTCTCCCTGTGTGTGTATGAGAGAGAGAGAGAACAGAGAGAGAAACAGAGAGAGAGAGAGAGAGAGAGAGAGAGAGAGAGAGAGAGAGCGCGCGCTTGTGCGTGTGTGTTCCAAGAAAGTTATTTAGATCACAGGAATAAGAAACAGAACCAAGACTAAATCATTCCCTTCAAGGGTGTAACCCATATTTTAAAATTTCTAGCACTTTCCCATAGCCTGGGTATGTGGACTTTTGAGGAAGCTTCCAGATCCATGTTACACCACCTCATACTTTATGTCTTTCTTGAACTCTTATTGTGTATGTGCACTACAGAAAACTTTTAAAGGCAAGTGTGTGTGCGCAATCACATGCGTGTATGTGTGTGTGTGTGTGTGTGTGTGTGTGTGTGTATGTGTATACAGATACATGAGAAATAAGGAATGGTGATACAGAAAAGGAAACATTGTATCTAGAGCACCTAGATCTATCAATCATTGACTAACTATAACTTATCCGAGTCTGTTATCTCCTATTAAGTGGGAACTATCATATGCACAGGCATAGCTATGGTTGAAGACCAAACAAATAACCTGAAGAGTATTGGCACATTGTAGGTACTCGATACCTGTTAATTTGTTTGTTTGTTTATTTGTTTTCATTTATTTTAAAGTACAAGTTTATAGTCCTACTGTAGTGATCCATATCCATGCTCAGACAAAACTCCAAAGGATGCTAGAGTTAAGTAAGCTAGCATGGAACAGCTTTAGTAGCTGAGAATGGACACTGTGACATTATCAGTGGAGAGACATATATATATATATATATATATATATATATATATAATCAAGTGGCACTTCAAACAGTTGGAAGAACACAAGTTGAGCTCAGCTACTATGGTCCAAATATGTACGGAGGGAAGAGAAGATTGACTTAGTTGTGTAAAGGTGTGAACGGTATTTCAGAAATTAAAGTGAATTAGCAATAATGGAATAACCCAAGTTTCAGTATGCCAGGTATTACTGAAATAGTCTAGAGGAATGCACAATTGGAAAAAGGCACTTGGCCGGGCGGTGGTGGCGCATGCTTTTAATCCCAGCACTCGGGAGGCAGAGGCAGGCGGATCTCTTTGAGTTCGAGGCCAGCCTGGTCTACAAGAGCTAGTGCCAGGACAGGCACCAAAAGCTACAGAGAAACCCTGTCTCAACCCCCGCCCCCCAAAAAAACGAAAAAAGAAAAAGGCACTTAAACTTTCTATGAAGGAAGCACTGAGTGGCTTTCATTACTGGTTATATGTAGAAGCAAATGAAACAGAAGATGCTTAGATGGATTCAAATATTCAAGGCTTACTAATTGGTAAGATGAGAGAAGATTAAAATAATCTTGGAAGATAATGTGTTTGCTTTTAGATATGTTCAATTTAAAGTGATTGCAGAAGATCTGAGTCAAAATCTCTACTTGATAGTTGGCATGTGGGGAGAAAAACTGAAGAAAGATGTCAGGAAATCAAGCTATGAATCATGCATCCTCATGGAGTTATTAAACATTTAAAAACAGATTATTTTTTTCTAAGGCAATGTTTTTCAACTCCATCTTGTGTTGTTAAACACCCAGTCGACAATAATTTCTTATTGAGGTATTGGTGCATGTTTTCCATGCAAAGTACCCTGGTGTGGATTAGGACATGATAGTAAACTCTAATCAACCTTTGTTGCTATGGAATAGGCAGTACATGGTAGCTGTAATCTATGGAGAGTTTCACCTCTATTTGCTAGCTCTAATACCATGTCTTTTAAGAAAACATTGGTAAATAGAAGTGAATCACAGTAGAATGTGCATTAAATAATTACAAACTTACAATAATTTATTAATAAAACACATCCTTTACACAAACTGATAACATTCTATAAATAAATTTCCTATGAAAACCATTTATTTACCATTAAAAAGTTAGAAATTATGTATAGGATCTCAAAACTGAACTGTGATATATAGACACATAAATGAGAAAAGTACCAAATAGACTAAGCCAGGGGCTACATTATGGATTTATAGCTAGTACATGATGGGTAAGTAGACAGAAAACAGTTATAGATAGACAGATTATAGATGATAGATAGGTAGATAGATAGATAGATAGATAGATAGATAGATAGATAGATAGATTTAAAGGGGGGAAATACAGATTAAGGGGTTTGTTTAGTGGAGTAAAAATAGAGGCAATGAAGATAATTGCACTGTAGCACAATTAATAAAAACCCAGAGACATAAATTGGAGTTCAACCTGAAGGTCAGAAAAGCATAAGAGTCAGTCACTGGCTCTTACCTTGACCTCAGTCCAAAGTGGTGATCCTGCCTCCAGGAATATCAGAATGAGACTAAACATAACAGTTGTCCCTCCTGTTTTATAATCCTCTCTAGTTCTGGAATTAAGGGCATGTACCACTACGACCTGGCTTCTATGGCAAGCTACTATGGCTACTGAAATTAAAGGTATTTATCATTGTACATACTGAGAATAAAGGTGTGTGTCATTGCTACCTGGTATGTAAGGCTGGCCATTGTGGCTGTTTTACTTTCCTAGTCCTCAGGCAAGTTTTATTTATTAAAATACAAATGAAATGCTACTACAATTTCCCCCTTTTGTCTAAACTAAGAAGGCGGCTAGAACTAATATAAGAAAAATAGATAGCCAGGCGATGGTGGCGCACGCCTTTAATCCCAGCACTCGGGAGGCAGAGGCAGGTGGATCTCTTTGAGTTCGAGACCAGCCTGGTCTACAGTGCAAGTTCCAGGACAGGCTCCAAAGCCACAGAGAAACCCTGTCTCGAAAAACCAAAAAAAAAAAAAAAAAGAAAAATAGATACATTAAGTACAATAACTATATGTAATATATATAGGCAATAAATAAATCAACAATGTCTAGTTCATTTGCATTAGATAAACTCAGAGAAAATACTCCATATATATCCTATGTTGGTGTCTTCAAAGTCTTGTACCTAATTTACTTTCTATCATAACTTGCTTTCTTGATTCAGTAAAACAGAGAAAACAATAACTATCTAGTCTTCAACTCCCTCAGAGACCCAAGAAGGAAATAATACTGAGTAGGCAGCAAAAATCATGGCTACCTAAGGTCAAACAACAGGAAGTTTTAGAGCAAAAGTCCTGAGGTAGAAACTTTGGGCCCTCAGATTACTTCCTAAGATTGATATCAATGGGACATTTTAAGTGCAGTATTGGAAGAGGAAGGTAGGCTCTAAGGAGATGAAGAGCAAGGGAAAGTAAATATTAAAATTTTCTATAGATTCTTATTAAAAATAATAAATTCATAAAATTGCATAGTAAAAGATATAGGACACAGGACAAAAGAAAATAGATGCTGGAGGTGACATGAGAGCAGAAAATGGCAAGAGAAGGTCATAGCTGAAGGACATTGAATACTGACGTGAAAAGTCTAATCGTTCCTATGTCCTCCTACCTGCTGCTCCAAGGACCAAAGTTGAGTTGTAGTAATAATGACATTATATTTCAAGAGCTTTGAATACTGTGTGACACACAGTTAACAGTCAGTGCCTCTGTTAGTCAAGATATGCAAACTGCTGGAAACAGCTTCATAATTTCAGCAGCTTTTCATGACAAGTCCCAGTTCCCCCCAAGTCACAGTCAAGTGAGGATGAATGTGGGAGTTTGGCTGCCGGAATCCTTCAGGGTCTCCAGAACTCTTCAGAGCTAATGTCCAGTCATCCCTCCACAGTCTTCTGTGCTAATATCCAGCCATTCCCCCACAGTCTTTTGTGCTAATGTCCAGCCAACCCACAGCCTTCTGAGCAGGCTAGTGTTTTTCCTCTGACCAGTTTAAGAAAGATAAAGAAAGTTGAAGAACATGAACAAGAGTTCCTTTAATACTCAGAAACACTGTGTGTGCATCTTTGACTGCTTCATTGGCCACAAGTGAGTCACTTGATTCCTTCTAAAAATAGGTAGGCCTGGGACATGCAGCCTCGCTGTGACAAATGAAAAGAAAGGAACTGGGAATTATGATTGCTGAAAATGCTATTAGCAACAGAATCTCAATCAAATGCATTCGCAGAAAAGTAGAGATAATACAAAGGTATGTTGGTAGAAACTAGGTGGTAAAATCAAACTCATGAACAGGCCTGAGGCAAGCCTCTCAATCTCTGTTATCCTGAGAACTTGTGTAAGCATCAGGGGACGATTCTAGAATGTGAAAATTCTCAACTGATGTTTCTTACAGAGCCAACTGCTACTATAAAG
The DNA here is from genome assembly GCF_000317375.1 of Microtus ochrogaster. Lineage (NCBI taxonomy): Eukaryota > Metazoa > Chordata > Mammalia > Rodentia > Cricetidae > Microtus > Microtus ochrogaster. Next base: position 6,434,820 of record NW_004949101.1, on the reverse strand, counting down.
TTTGCAAATTTTTCCTCAAAATGCCTACAGACATATGAAGTGCAATGTATTCCAAACCAAGCAAATCTCCACCCCACCAAAAGTGACATCTTCTGGAGCCTTTATTAAATTCCAATTGGTGACAATGCCTTTTTTCAGGAGCAAAGATCATACTTCTCTTACTGTACAACCAGCAACAAATTAGAAAACTTGTTGGCTACACTTTGAAGTCTCTCCATAATCTGAGCATCCTGTACCCTTCCACCCCAACCAGATTGCTGAACCTTGCACCATCACTGGCCTTTGCTTTCCACCTTTCAAACCCAATAGCTAGAACCATCCTTTTTCATAAAAGCTAAGGTTTAGCAATCACTATGCTATGTAACTGTACTCTCATATCCCACTAACTCTGATTAACACTAGGTCTCAGTCTCTGGCTTCCTTGCCAACCATCATACATACAGGTTTTATATTTTTTTTTTTAATTAAATCACTGCTTGGTCCATTAGCTCTAGCCTTTTTATTAGCTAACTCTTGCATATTAATTTAACCAATTTCTTTTTTTAATTTTTTTTATTGAGAAAAGGAAAAAAAAAGTTTCCACCTCCTCCTAACCTCCCATTTTCCTCCCCCTCTTCCCACCTTTCTCCCCCTCCCCCCACTCCTCTCCCCGTCCCTCTCCAGTCCAAAGAGCAGTCAGGGTTCCCTGCCCTGTGGAAAGTCTAAGGTCCTCCCCACTCAGTCCATGTCTAGGAAGGTGAACATCCATACTGGCTAGGCTCCCACAAAGCCAAAACATGAAGTAGGAACTAAACCCCGTGCCATTGTTCGCCATGTTCAGAGAGTCTGGTTTTATCCCATGCTTTTACAGTCACAGTCCAGCTGGCCTCGGTGAGCTCCCAATAGATCAGCCCCAGTTTCTCAGTGGGTGGGTGTACCCCTCGTGGTCCTTTCTCATGTTCTCCCTCCTTCCGCTCCTCATTGGGACCTTGGGAGCTCAGTCTAGTGCTCCAGTGTGGGTCTCTGTCTCTATCTCCATCCATCACCAGATGAAGGTTCTATGGTGATATGCAAGATATTCGTCAGTATTGCTATAGGATAGGGTCATTTCAGGTTCCCTATCCTTGCCCAAGGAACTAACTGGGAACATTGCCTTGGGCTCCTGGGAGCCACTCTAGGTTCAAGACTCTTGTCAACCCTAAGGTGGCTCCCTGAACTAAGAATTGTGCTTCCGTGCTCCCTTATCCAACCTTCCTTTATCCCAATCATGGAAGAATGGATGAAGAAAGTGTGGAATATATACACATTAGAGTACTATGCTGTGGTAAAAAACAATGACTTCTCAAATTTTGCATGCAAATGGATGGAAATAGAAAACACTATCCTGAGTGAGGTAACTCAGACCCCAAAAGATGAACATGGGATGTACTCACTCATAATTGGTTTCTAGCCATAAATAAAGGTCACAGAGTCTATAATTGGGGAACCTAAAGAAGCTAAATAAGAAGGTGAACCCAAGGAAAAACATATAATTATCCTCTTGGCTATGGGAAGTAGACTAAATTGCCGGGGAGGAAAGTGGGATCTTGGGAGTGGGGTGGGGTGGGGATAAGGGGAGATGGGGAGAGAAAAGTGAGAAGGGGAGGATGGGGGGAACTTCAGGTTTTATATTCTTGTTCTGGAACCTATATTCTAGATAACATCATGAAACAAAACTTGGCAAATTCATGTCTTCATGTGCTTTCTAAGATGTCATATTTTAAGCATATTGGTTGAAGTTCCCCCTGTGCATCATATGTAAGAAACATTCTTTCCTCCAATAGATCCCTTGTTTTATTAGCTTATGCTCTATGAAATTAGAAATAAGCATCTGACCCATAGTAGATGTTTAGCCAATGTTGATTAAGGAGGGAGTTCATAAAGTAATATACACTCATCAGTAAGTAAGATTTTTCTTTACCCTGAGCCCTTTCACTACCCACATTGCCTGATAAGGAGCAGTTTTATGCTATGCTTTGCAAATGATTTGATAATAATAATCCTAGCTACAGAACAGAGAGCAACATAACCCTAATGTGGTGCTTTGGTAGAACAGAACTTACTTTGTTCATGAATTACTGATGTGTTCTCTTTGCGTCGTCCATATAAACATCCTCTGTTCCGAATCGTATCTGAAAACTTACAGGCCAGCAAATGGTTGGTGATGGGGTGCATACATCACTTACAGCTCCAATCATTTTCTCTCTCTGACTCATCTGGAAAAGACTTAATTGAGTATTTATTCTTATGCGACAAGTTCCAAAAAACTTAACTGCCATTAAGCTGTCTACAGAAGCACAACGAAATGGGGGAATTAAGGCAATTATCAGGATGATATGAACCAGAGAAAACATGTTTGCCTCAATCTGGATGTTTCTGGAAAACTTACTTTTGACCTAAATTATCTGAGTAATCCCCTCTTCAATTTCCATTTCATTTTACACAGATAGACAGTAATTTAGTGGAGAGAGGGACAGCCTACATTACGATGAGTCAGATGAGAAGTTTACTGCCAGGGTGCAGAAGACTGTATCTTCTATTTTTACTGAACTTCATTGCTAAAGGAGATAAAAGAGGAAAAATGTCTTTCTAAGGATATTTCAAAAATTAACAGCTGATGCATTGAAGGTATGCTTTGACACCTGCCTGCCTTTTGATCTTAACTAAAACAACCCTTCCGTTTGAATTTCTTTTAGCTCCTGTTTGGGCTATGACTTTAGATTCATCTTTCAAAAGGGTATTAATCATCACGCATTCATTCTGAATGAATGTAGGTAGCATTGGCAGGAGCGTGGGCTATTTCTGATTTACATAAAAGCCAGTTCCCTAGAGCATGGCAATTTAACTCTGATAATGCAGAATTTCCAGGGGGTCCACTGCTCTCCTGATACTTCCTAATTGGCTTTTCTGGTCAATGGATTTTGTATGGTGTCTTCTCTCTCTTCCCCCAAACATGATTCCTTGTAGTACTGCTTACTGGCTTAATGTGACATTCAAGCTACACTCCCTGGTCCCCAGCAATCATTCCCAGCGTCACACAGAGCACATAGCATAGAAAGGAGGGTCTGAGCAAAGATATCAAAATGTTGTGTCTATCAAATAGCCAGTTATTCTGTGGCTAGGCAAATCTGCACTTTTCTAACTAATAGATGGGCATGAAGAGCCATAACACAGATCTCTGTTATTCCTCTGTGAGGAAATCGGCCACCTAGACAATGGCCTCCACAGACACCAATGTCACATAAATGCACCTCACCCATTCAGTTACTGCAAATACTATCCTTTCTTCAGCAGTTGGCTGGAGTTTCCTTGGGAAACTGGTATCTTAAAGGCTATTGGCTGAAGAAGCAGAAGTAGCTCCTGCAACATCACCATTCCAGGAATTGACGCAAAGACCTACAGAAGTTGTATCTTGAGTAAAAGATTGCTAAAATATCTGCAAATGTATTACCTCGAGAAGTCAAGACCTTGATTCCTTATTTTGCATTTAGGATTCTACTTGACTTCATCCTTAACTCACTTCTCATTCTCTCTCTTCACCTATTATAAAATTCATCCCAAACTGACCATTATAAATTTCATCCCAAACTGACCAATCTCATTTGTGATCCCTTAGCTTAAGTCCTTGGGATTTCCTTCCTCCAGGCCTCAGCACACATTCTCTCCATTGTCTGAGACACACCTGCCTACATTTTTATGTAAGCAAGCCTTACTCATGCTTGATAGTATGACTCAGAGCCTTGTTTAGTGAAACTCTCCCTTTTAGCACAATATAATTGCTTCTGTCTCTGAATTAATATAGCCTAGCTTCATTATCCCTCTATATACTCCATTTTTTTTCTATACTTTGGCTTCTTCAAATTAGTAAGAAGCAGTATAGAAAGATAGGGAAAAGCTTAAGTTCATACCATGGGCATAGTTCCAAAATGAAGCCCTATGACCATTCCTGGGGAGTAGGAGCTCGGGAAACATCCAGGAAGCTGTCAGCCTTGATCATTAGCCCTTCCTTTCTGCCTGAGCTAACTCCTACCCTTTATGGCTCCCCTGTAGGTGTAAGCAACACAAAACATACTAAAACATTATCGGTCTTATTCCTTTTCAATATTATTTATACAATGTAACTCTCTTCTGGTTATAGCACTGTCCATTTACTCTTAATGCTGCATAATATTTTCAATTTATTTAGGATGTTTTTGAAGAGAAGTCCCTAGTTTTAAATTTACCAAATTTGTTTTTATTTTCTTTTCATCCCTTATTTATTTTTTAAAAATTTTCAGTGCATATGATATGTTTTGTTCAAATCTAACTCCCTTATTATAGTCATCTATTTCTTCCCCTAACTCCACCTCACCCTCCTTCTCCCTCCCAGGTTCATGGGATTTTTTAAATTTTTAAAAAATACATTGAGTCTCTTTAGTGCTGCCTATATGTGCATGGGTGTGGCACCAACTATTGGAGTACAGGTAGCCCATCAAAGGGTGTTTCCCTGAATAATCTGACTCTTCATCTCTCAGTAGCCAGGAGCTACCAATAGCTACTCATCTAGGAATAGGACTCTATGGACCTCTCTCCCAGTCATGCAGAGATATGGGCTGGTTGATCTTGTACAGATCTTATACTTGCACACACAGCCCCAATCAGTTTATGTTCACATTAGTGATGCCATATCTAGAACATACTATTTCACTGAAGATATCCACTACCTCTGCCTGTTACAGTCTTATAACCACTGCACCTTGCAGGGAGGAGTGTGATATGGATATCCCAAGTAGAGGTGAGCATTCCGATTTCTTGTTATCTGCAGATTTACCTATTGTAGGATTCTCTGTTAATTGCCATCTACTACATAATATGCTTCTCTAATGATAGTTGAAAGGCGTACTAATCTATGGTGAAAGAACTTAGGAAACAGTTGATTACTATGTCTGTTTAGCAGAATAGCAGTATTAGGATCTCCCCTGGGCCTAAGACCTGGAAAAGCATGGATTTGGGACCCAGTTAATGGGACCATATATGAGTTCTTTCTTGTGGAATGGGTTTTAAATCTAACCAGAAAGTGATGGTCACTCGCACCACATTCTTGTGTCTGGGGAAAGTGGCCTGGCAAGATAGGCCCACTGGTAGTTTTATATGTGTGTATGTGCATGATTGTGTGTGTGTGTGTGTGTGTGTTTAATCCATAGAAGTGTTTTCCTACTCAAGGACATGACAATATTCTCCTGATTTCTGTTTCAAATGTTATGAGTGGTTTAATCCACCCAGAATCCAAACCATTGTCAGATGCCTATAGTGTAGATGTTGTTTTGTGTGCATACATACACACACACAATTGCCCTCAGAGACCAGAAGAGAGGCCATCAGATTCACTAAAGCTGGAGTTACAGTCACAATTCAAACAATTGTGAGCTGTCTGATTTGAGTGCTGGGAACTGAACTTGAATCCTTTGAAAAAGCAACAGTTCTCTTAAACACTGAGATATTAATTAAGCCTCTGCCCAATTGCTTTTTATGTAAATACTAGGGTTTTTTTAATACCTTGCAGACTTTTCCTTACCATCATCTGTACTCCCTCTGCTCAATGTCAAAGAAATTTGTATGTCTGTCTTTATTGACAATTATGTTTGCTAATCCTGTATCATTTTTATGAAATAATCACTATTACAAGTAAAAATTCACCTTAATTCTTGATAGAGTAAGTCTACTAAACCTTTTAATCTATTTTTAAGAGGCATATTGACTCTTCTCACTCTATTTCCAAGCAAATTTTAGAGTTCACTCTCTGATCCACAGCAAACTTGCAAAGTTTTAAATTAGGGTTGTATGAATCTGTGTGTGAACTAACTCACTGAAGATTTCGGGAGAGGGATAACTTTGTGCCTTTGATGTTCCATGCATGCATTGGCTGGTTGTAAGCTTACATTTGGACATGGAATAGCATTGTTCCTATTTTATTAGGAGATTTAGCCTGAATAAATCTGCCTACTGTTGCTTAAATATGGACCCAGGAAGAAGTTTTTCAGCTGGTAATTTAGCAAACACCTGTATATTGTGTGGGGAGATTGACAGCTGTTCTGGTAAGAACATCCTTGAGTTCTTTATCCGAACAGTTGCTTCCTGTGTGATTTTGGACAAGTCAGTTTACGTATTCAAATTCTGATTTCCTCAACTATGATTTGAGGAATAAAGGAAACTATGGTGGTATCTACAAAGCACCTTCCTAGATAACAGATAGTTCTTAATATTGTTATCTTCCTATTTCTGTGGCATCGTTATGTACTACTGATTTGAATGTTCATTAACTTTTGAGTTAATATCTATTTTCTCACTTCTTTTCTGAAGGTAATAGAGTGTTATAAGTTACTTTATTGTAACCCTTTGCAATGCCTAACACAGAACCCGAGTTTAAGTTTTATAAATTTATTCTGGGCACAATTTGATTATTAAGGCATCACTTTGATTATCAAGTGGAAAGGGTCAAATAGCTGTTTTTATTTACCTTATAGCATTTGTTACTACTTGAAATTACATCGTTCCATTACATGTGTTTTTACTGGTTTACACCATACAGAACGTGTAGCATGAGTTCTAATTGGTCTTACTAATAAAAACCCTGAGTTAGATATTAGGGGGTGAAAGCTGAAAGATCAGAAAAGCAGAATATCCAGCACCTACGATTCTTACCTCAAGAAAATCCTCAGACCAAAGTGGGCAAAATCCTATCTTTATGAAGCCTCAGACTGAATGCCTTGAGCTCCTGTTTCCTTCTGCCTTATATTCCTCTCTCCATCCAGCCATTTGGTTTCCAGCAAATCCCTCCTGTCTCCACCTCCCTAGAGTTAAGATTAAAGGCCAATGACTCCCAAATACTGGGATTAAAGGTAACTAGTGAATTGCTCCACACTCTGATCCCTAGGCAAGTTTTATTTGTTATAGCACAAACCAAATATCACCCCAAGAATGCCTCTCTTCCTCAAGTTTAGGAGAATACCTGGAACATCATTAGAGAATAACCTGGTTAGTTTCTGTCAGCTTGGAAGCTAGAGTTATCTGGGAAGGAGAACCTCAGTTGAGAAATGCCTCAATCCCACTGGCCTGTAGTGAAGACTTTAGGGAACTTTCGTGATGAGTAATTGATGTGGGAGGGCCGAGTCCACGATGGGAATGCCTACTGTTGGCAGGAGGTCTTAGATGGTAGAAGAAAGGAGTCTGAACGGTTCTGAAGAGCAAATCAGTAAGCCATGCTGCTCTGTGCTCTACGCCCTCTGCGTCAGTTCCTGCCTCTCTAGTGCTGCCGAGTTCTGCTCTGACTTCCCCCAAAGATGGAGACTCTAAACTGAAGCTGAAACAAAACCTTTCCTCTCCAGTTTGCTTTTGGCCCTGGTGTTTAATCACAGCAACAGAAAGCAACCTTACAACCAAGAATATTTACTGAATTAAGTAAGTGAATGGCTTTTTATATGAATCAAGAAATGGGAGCTTTGCGTGAACTTGCCTCTCGGCCAGTGCATGCCATCTTTAAAATCCTTCCATCCCCAGTACCCTTCACACTACACCCCTCTGCTGTCATTGCATCATGATTCCAGAGCTCCTCCCCTCCAGGGTCTTAGGATGTCATATTTAAGTTGTAGTATTATTGTGAAGATCGGGCCTGGTCGGCTAGTCGCTTATAAATACCAATGAATATAAATAAAATGTGTTTTATATTGTTCTGGCCCCTCATAGTTTGCAACAATCTCTGGAAGATATTTGATCTTCCGAAAAGTTTTTTTCTTTGTATCTACTAAAAGGGCAGACTTTCCTTGCCAGCCCTAAAAGCACTTAGCTGTTTGCCCTGCTTGCCAAGCAGGTATAGGCTAGATACCAACACTTTTTCACAGTCAAGATTGATTCCACTCAATAAAGAGTCGAGTGTACCTTATCTCTATTAAGTGCTTTCTTTTATATAAAATTACTTTCTGAAGAATGAATTCAAATCCCCTTAGATTCAGATACTTTAGTACTTTTACCACCAAGGAAAAGATACCATTTTCCTTTAAAGAACCCTTAAATTACCTAAATGCAGCACTTTAAAGTTTTTTCCAGATAGCCTTTGGAAATGGTTCAAGAGAAAAGTATATAATGTTCCCATAATCAATTGGAGCAAATGAAACCCTTCTGCTATCAAGAAAGTATTCTTTACCTATGGTTTATCTCATAACGGTCAAAGGCAAAGAATCAACCGTACAAACACGCTCATGCACACACACAAAAGAGAGAGAGAGAGAGAGAGAGAGAGAGAGAGAGAGAGAGAGAGAGACTACTCTAGTCGGAGCAACCCAGTTGCAGGTTCTTTCCAGTCGTATTATCATTTTCCACATCAAAGACATAACTTCAAAGGTATTTGGTCCTCCCTCTTCTGCAAGATACTCTTTTTCAATGTATGGTTGCTTGGTTTCTCTTTCAATAAAAAGCTCTTTTTTTTATGTAGTTAGAATAGATCTTGTTATCATGTTTGACATTAAGCCTTGCAGCTTCCCTTCCATAGAGGAACTTTCTAGTTTACCTGTTTCTCTTAGACACACACACACACACAACCACGCATGCACACATTATACATATGTATGTATATGTATATATAACTTTAGTTATGACCAAGAAATCTCCCCCAATCTGCAGTATCTCAAAGCTCAGTGTCTGGCATAATTGTTCTTATTTGAATAAAATGTGAACAGTGTATCCTTGCAATGCCCAACACCGACTTTAGATATAGATAGATAAGACAGGAGAGTAATACAGTGACATTTCAATTGTATTTTGATAAATAAAGCTTGCCTGAAGATCTGAGAGTGAAGCAGCCCCACTGGTCAGCCTTACAGACCAGGTGATGATAACACACACCTTTATTCCCAGAAGCCACAATGACATGCACCCTTAATCCCCGTAACCACACTAGTAGCTGTAGAAACCGGGTGGTGCATGCCTTTAGTCCAAGAACTAGGGAGGATTATAAAATGGGAGAAAACAGCTCTCAGACACAGTCTCATTCTGGATTTCTGGAGGTAGGATTGTCATTTTCGGACTGAAGTTGAGGTAAGAACCAGTGGCTGGCTGCTTTGCTTTTTAGGTCTTCAGGCTGAACCCCAATTTATCTCCCTGAGTTTTTATTAATCATGCTTCAGAGTAAGATTTGAAAAATCTTTAAAGTGAGGCTGGATTAAAGTGAGAAAAAAAATGGGTGAGAAAGAGCAAGGATATGTGTGTGGACATTAGTGTAATGGAAACCAATTAATACTGCCATAGAAAGCACATAAAATTAATCATGTTTGAACTTCCTCAGGGGTGACGATGGTTTAAAAAGAATATATAGTAAATGAATATATAACACAGAGCAGTGCTTTAAAGTAAACCAACAATTCCCCATGTAAGAATTTGAAATATATATAATTATATATAAAAATATATAATGTAATATAATATATAATTATATACACATAATATAATATTAGAAAGAATAGTCCAAGAAGAAACAGAGAATGACTAGGCAGCTGCCAAAATGGGAAGAGTTTACAGATTGTGTTTACCTTGCCCTCTCACATGAAGCACACAGCATCTTGGTACCCTACAAGGCACTCCATCCTCTGTACCACAAAGGCTTCATACTACCTCCTAGCAAAGGTACTTCTTTCCTCATGTCTGCCTCCTTCAGATACACTTCATACTACCTCCTAGCAAAGGTACTTCTTTCCTCATATCTGCCTCCTTCAGATACACTATCAGTTTTCCTACTTGACTAGAATACACTTGAGGGCAGAGACACCTTAGTTTTCATGTCTGATTATCATGTATTCCACCATGATACCCGAAAGTATATGTATGTGTTCAGTTACTGCTTGTTAAATGAGAGCTTTGTAAGTGCAAAGAGCTCGTGCCATTCGTCCATCTGCAGGTCTTCCCAGCACTGGGTGGAGTGTCCTCTGCCTGATTAATATTTAGGAAAGGAAACTAAAAGAGCCCAGCAGGTGACAAGCTAGCCTCAGCTCTCAGTGTGGGATCTGAAGGGGAATTCCTGTGGCAGCTACCACCTTGCTCTCTCTGGCACTCCTCTGGATGAGCAGACAGTATCATCGGCTCCTGGTCCAATACAGTACACAATGGCGGCATGCTGCAAGTAGCCACCCCTACGTTTCTACTAGTGTTGCCTTGGACCTTCTTCACACATCTTCCCTGCTTTTGGTCAGTGTTGTGTCAGTACTTGCAAACCTTTGTGACAAACTCAGCACCCCTTATTTGTACCACAGAATCCACATTGCCAGGCCGCACAAACCCTGTCTGTGAAGAGGCTCTTGATCAGCAGAGGGAAAACAGGGAGGAGATGCCATCTGCATATCCTACTACATAGCTCAATTAGTTGATTGATTTGTAACACTTTAAAAAACATTTTCTAGGCAAAGCAAATTAGAAGAGTGTTTTATAATGTATTCAGTTTAATTAAAACTGCACTGAGTAGAGTACTTTCCTTCTTGGTTTCAGAGGAAAAAAAATCACAAGGAGGTCACATATCGTATTGATTTTTTTTTAACCCCTAACCATGAGTAAAATATCACTGTGGAAGGACACAAGTGCCCCTCTTTAAAATGTTTGCTGTAATGAGAATCTAGAAGATTAGGTAGCAAGAGAAGGCAGAAGGATGCTGGCTTGAGAGGGACTGTAGGGGGAAGCTGGTAACAGATTCTGAATTTGAATAAGCAACAACACCTGCTCCATAATGTGTGCGCGCGTGCGCATACACTCACACACACACACACACACACACACACACACACACACACACAATGTTTTTACCATCTGAAGGGGAAAAGAAATATCCATAAGCATTCCAGATGAATTCTGCAGTTTAGGAATAAGATGGAAACATTAAATGTATATGCAACCCCCTGCTATTAAGGAAGAGCACAGAAGCAGCCTCCTGGTGCCTACCTTTTCCAAGTCTGGATAATTTTGGATAATATCCCGGCCTCTCCCTATCATGTGTGCTACCGTTGCTGCCAACTTTCCCCCTCCCTCCTCCTGATGCCTGTCACCTCCCCAAATGCAAGCAGTCTCCAAATTGGTAGTCATCTGATTAAAGGCTCACATTATTGGAGATATTTGCACGGATAATTATGATTTATTTAAAAGCACTTCGTTTTTGCATTGCTCTTGTCTCGGTTTCTTCTAAGCCAATTACTGAGAAATCGACTGGATTGGTTTGAGTTTTGAAGTCATTTAGAACTTTGTAACATAACTGAAATATGCCCCCCCCGCAGCTAACTGTCTTATAAAACATTAAAATGCAACACAGTGAAGGGAGCATCCTGTGTGACCCTGTGGGTCTTGAATCTTTGGAGCTTTTCTAACATGCAGCTGAGTGATGAAAGTCCTGATGTGCAAGCAGTGATTGTTACCTTTCAGGAGAATCAGAGCAATTCCATTGGAGATTCATCCCCTGACAACTCATACACAGTTGGATAAATAGTTTCCGACTCTATTGGATTTTTTTTTCACTACCTAGAAGAAACTCACAGGATCTTACCATCCCATAGTACTGAAGATTGTTTTTCCTGTTCTACTTGGGTGGCTGATTACATAAATTTTCATGTAATAATCTAAAACTGATCTGAATAATAGGCAATTCTATCACCTACTCTAGGAAATACCTCTATGCATGTCTTAGTCAACTCCTGCAACTGTAACAAATACCAGGCTACCTAATGAAAGAATTGATTTTTCTTCTTCTTTTTTTTTTTTTTTTTTTTACTCATACATTTCAGATGCTGAAAGTCCATGGTCAAAATGCTAGCAAATTTTCTTCTTGGCAGGCTCCCAACTTCTCAGTGTCATCTCATTGTATCATCACACAAAGGAGAGAGGGAGGGAGCTACTATTTTGCCATTTCTCTGGCTCTTTTTGTGAAGATGTAAAGCCCACCATTGTAGCCCCAGTATCAAGAGTTTCTTTAAGTCTAATTACCCTTTACAAGCTCTATCTCCCAACACAATCACATGTACGATCAGCATACCCTCACCTAAGCTGCCGAGAACACCCTGACCCAAGTCAATGAGATCCTCACTTCTCATCTGTTGTCCGTCCCAACCCTTGGAGAGACTGTAAATATTGTTATTTGCTTTTCACAACCGATATCATAAAGTATGCCAAAGAAGCTATCACCTCTAGTTCTTGAGATAGGCCGTTATTTTTTAAGGAAACAAATAATTATTATTGAGTGTTGTTTTTCAAGGTAGTTGATACTTTGTGAAAGTCATTAGCATTAATTTCCAAGAATATGCAACAGGGAGTTCCTCTACAAGATTTCAGAAATATATAAGTCTGTTTTTCTAAAGAATCCCATTATTGGTTTATCAACCCAAAGACATAGATGTTTAAAGATTGCCCTGTCAACAGCCACTAATTCCTTAATGGGCGTTTCCACTAAGAATGTAATGAATTCAAGCACCAAAGAGAAGAATCCTTGTGATTTTAATATTACTAATGGGATGGAAGTAAAAATAATTGCCATTTAATTATAGAAATGTGTACTTTGATGCACAAATGAATGATAGAAGATAATGACATCGGACACGGAAAATATTCTTTGGCTTCTGGGGACATTAGACAATAATTTACATGTTTAATTGAGTTGCTGTGAAAGGCTCATTGTGCAATTACATGTTCACTTAGGTGCTCAAATAGATACAGAATGCCCGTGTTTCATGTGTACCTATTTGCCCAAATTGCTGAAAAAAAAATGGGTCCGATTATTCATATGTGGGACTCCATATGTGATAACATTTTACCTTGTGCTACAGACGCCTCCTGCCCTTAGGTTGATGGCTCCGTCTTGCTCTGAGCACTATTGCAGTGCAGACTGTTTATGGAACAATATTGCCCTCTGGCAGTGAGGCAGCCAATGGTTTTAATAACTGTTTTATGTCATTTTGACAGCTTTTAAACTAGTCACACCCAGCAGTTTAAGCCAGAAGGGAGACATCAAGGAATGCCTGCAGGAGTTTTATATTACAAACGCTGTATGCACGTTTGTATTAGGAAAGCATTACAACTTCTGCTGTAAAGGAAAGCTACCTTCCCCAAGAGGGAGACTGAGTTTCTGCCATGGTAAAGCTTCAGAAACGTGCAAATAATCATGCCGTTAGTGTGCTCGCTAAACAAGCAGAGGACAGACCTCTGAGAGAGCTGTGCGATCCACAAAAATCCCCGTGAGCTGATCACAAAACGTCTTCCTGGGATGCAGGCTCAGACACTAGTGGGAGCAGAAAGAACTGGAGGGTCTCATCTGATCCTTTGGATTGAGTTATCTTGGGGAGTGTCAGGGCTTTAGGAAAATGGCCCAGAGCTGCTCACTGAAGCTAGAGACAGGAAGGACTTGGCAGCAGGTTCCTGTTCTGGTTGGGCTTTCTCATCTGCCACTCAGTCACTCACACAAAGAGGTTGCCAAAGGAGGTCCAGGTGGGCTTTGCCAGCTGGGACTGGATTTAGAAGGGTTGGGGGTGCTGCTATGTTTAGTAAAGCAGCTTCTGGGACAGCTGAGACAAACAGAGCCCAGTAATCACCCGTCTTTCCAGCCCAGTGCTTAACCACTAGAAGCTTTTCCTAGATTGCAGAACGCCACCAGAGTCATGGAAACCATGCTTATGGTAAAATTCGGCTTTGCTTGGAGATTCCAACCATCCTCTTCTCACTCCAGTGGGACAGGACCTCCTCGCAGCGGAGTTCCGGGAGAGGGAGGGGCCAGGAAGGCTGCTGGGACGGGGCGTAGATTATAGCAGCAATTCATCAATTCATATTTTCACTCTGGCATTCACAGGCCACCTTCCTGCATAATAACACTCTGAAGGTTTTTGTTTTTTGGGTTTTTTTTTTTTTGCCGATTTTCTACTAACATTCCCTGTGGCACGTGGATGGAAACATTCACCATGGCAGGCAGAGCACTTGCCCAGAAAGGCTCTTAGTTCAAGAGCTAGTGTCAGGAAAACCTGTTGAGTCCTATGGAAAATGACCAAGAGGTCAGGCGGCTCAGCGGGCAAAGCGTTGACCATACAAATGGGCAGAGTAGGTTCAGATCCCTACAATACACTTAAAAATCCAAACAGGCATGAGAAGAGCTGGTAATCTCAGCAGACAGGAGGGAAGGAAAGTGGACCCTAGCAGGACAGCTATTCAGAATTAAGAAACTCGGAATCAACTGAGAGATCATCATACCTCAACAAAGAAAGTACTGGATAATTACGGAAAAAATCCTGTGTCACGTTTGGTCCTCCTCCTAGGCATGCGCAGGTGCATACACATGTTTGCCCACGGACACGCACAATACATTCACATCTAAGAATGATCAAGAGCATTGGTTAAAACTGAGAGGAAATAACTCTGCTAAATTTAGAAAACTGAGTCTAAACGAATCCTAGAAAGAAATTATACTGAAATAATCAGGCAACTATCACAATTAAATTTACTATGTACAATTATTAGATAAAAAATTGAACTTTTATAGCATGTTCTCTCTGAAATAAGCTAAATTGTTAGTCAAGAACATCACCAATGAAAAAGGGAAGAGTTTATCTCAGTAGATAATTAAGGTAATTATTTTATTTGCATAAGAAATAAGCATAAATAGGTCCAATTAGACGATCAGTTGGGGGAGGGATGCTTTTGAGGCCTATATAACTGACCCAGGAATATGCATCATAAAAATGGATTCACAGCTTTTTTTTACATCCAAGGCAAAGAGAGTCTCAAACATGGCAGCAAATGGGAAACAAAAGGAATATGGAGTCAGTCTTATTCAAGTGCAGGAGTGACGACTCCTGTTTCAAAGTGGATCCAGCTCAGCTAACTGGAGCAGCGCAACCACAGAGAGCGTGGCCCAGTCCCCGGAAACCGATCCACAAGCGCTCTTTCCAAAAATCTATTTCCCAAATGTTTTCAGAAGAAATGGGGCTTGGAAGAGAAACAACTCATTTCCGCTACCAGTGACCGCAGGGACGATCTCCCCACATTCCCTGCTCTGAAATGTTCTACAAATTCCCCCTTTTTCTATAACTACCTTTCATGTTTCACATTCCCCTTTGCAAGAACTGTGGGGGCTGGGCCAAGAGGAACACTGAAGGGCATGTGTGCTATAATTTGTATTTTGTTTGGCTTGGCCCCTGTTTATGAGCACAAGTGGCTTACTTCATATCTAACAGCAAAACTTGGAGGAGAAATTGCACATGCTGACTTTAACTAGGCGAGCAAAAGCTTGATCTGTTTCAAGGCCTAAAGAAATGGTAACAAAAATATAATGATAATTACAATAATAATGGGAATGATGGTAACTGGCATTATTACATAGACGATGAGCACAGAATAAGCGGTGCTTGTAAGGTGTGCTTCTCAATAGTGGAAGGTTTTTGAAGCCAATGTTATTTCTACTGCAGTCATCTAGAAATAAGGGGTCAGCGCTTTCCCTCGAATCCATGTTTTCTCTGATTGTGCGCGACTGTTATTTCTCCTGACAGAGTCTTAGGGGGGCTGTGCTATTTTGAACCTTCTGTGCTTCTGGACTTCTTCCTTCTAAAACAGAGGATTGTGTTTCCCTACCTACTCTGATCTTGAATTCAGTCACGTGACTTGCCTTGATCAACAAAAGAAACAGAGGTGACACCTTGCTGGTAGCTCTCAGTACAGGCTCTCCTGGGCACTGCTGACTTAGCTTGTCCTTCTATGCCAGTCATGGTAATCAGAAGAGGGTGGCTGACCAAGGATAAATGAGATAGAGTTTTCCTGGAGACCTGCTAAGGAGGCCTTGGAAGATCCAGACACCCTTGTGATATCTCTGCCATCTGAGTTTTAACCCCACCTTGTGCTCTCTGGGGCTCCCACCTTTGGCCTTCAGTACAAACCCCCGTTCACCTTTTAGATGATGTGTTGATTAGTTTTGGTCAACTCGGCACATCTGGGAAGGGAGACCCTCGAATGACAAACTGCCTCCATCAGACACATCTGTGGGACTTTTCTTGATTGCTGGTTCATAAAGAAGGGCCCAATCCACTGTAGTGGGTGTCATCCCTGGGCAGATAGACCCTAGGGTATACAAGTAAGGGGACTGAGAAAGACAGAGGAAACAATCAAGACAATGGCATCAATGCTCCATTCCCCTGTAGACTCTTTCTGGGTTCCTGGATCCAGTTTCTCCCCCTGGAGCTTCTGTTGCTGGACCCCCAAGACAGACTATAACCTGTAAACTAAAGTAAACTTTTTCTTCCCCTTCCTCCTCCCCAGTTTGCTTATGTCTGCTGGGGAGAGACCAAAGTAGGACAGCTGGGTACAAACCTCAAAAAGTGACTTCTGCATGCAATTGCTAACATTCAATAGTTATTACCTTCAGCATAGACAAACAGACTCCTACTACAAATTCAAACGCTGAACCCAGGGCTGTATTCTTACCTGCTCAGACTTGTAATTCTTTTTCTACTCACTTTGCCTATGAAAAACCTTATGCTGTGACCCATGAATCATACTAAAGAGTCCACTTGCCAATGACATGTGATCTCATGTGCAAATCAGAAATGCTCATTACAACACAAGGTCTTGCACACATTGTAAATTCATAGAGACCTTCACATACAAACTGCAAATTGGTTTTGATAGGAGAAAGTTTTTTTATTTTTCGACTTTTGTGTTTTGTATTTGATATTCTTATATACCTGTCTACATCTAGTTATTCTTTCTTATGTAAAAAAAAAGAAGACCAAAAGGTTGTAAGATCCCCAAAATGAAATAAACTAAATGTTTATAATAACTACTAACAAGGTAGGCATGTCTGACACAAATGCATGTTTTTGTAGGTAGATGATAGTGTTCATATTCAGCATGACTTCTCAATATAGTGGCAAAAATCGAAAGAGTACAAGTACATGCATAATTTATACTTTCAATAAAAGTAGATAAAGCACAAATATAGATAATTATGGATGCTATAGTCACATTGTTCTCATCAGCTTTTGTTTTGCTTGTTTCCTAACAGACAAGCATGGGTTTCAATATGGGTCTGTTATGTTCCCTTTGGAAATTTTTAGTAAACATCTGAGCTGGACATTTCTTTTTTTGGAGCAGGCTATGCCCATCACAAGCTACTTCCACAAGCACCATTTCTATTGATGGCAGTGGCTCCCTGTTCGCCGCTGGACTGAACATTCTTTAGAATAAGGAGCATACTGACTTTAACTGAGTTAGGGACAGACTCTCATCCTTTGGCTAGTGGACCTTCTAGTCCCTTTCAGAAACTGCGCTGTTTCTGTTCTTTTATTATATACCTGAGTTCAGTAATTGGTTATTTCAGAAATAGTGAGGTAACACCGACAATTGTTGAAAAGAAATCAAGGTTTCATTGACAACTCTGCCATTTCCTTATCGTGTTTACAATACTCAGAAACCTTGGTTTCTTAGCTGTCTTATAGGGGAGTTCTTTTTGAGAGTTTAGGTAGTTAAGGCCCACCTGCAGGCTCCATCTCCTGGTGAAAGATCAGGAAAAGAAACATCTTCAGTGTCAAGCTTTATGACCCCCACCCCAAGAAAGACTTGCTTGTTATATTTCACCTTAAATATTGGTAGTGCAAATATCAACTACAATAATCTTCATTTAGGACCCCATGGTAGCTGTATTCTGCTACATAACAAACCACAGGACCCTGCTCCAGTGGCTTGAAACCAAATATTTAATGCATCATTTACTCTTCTGCATGTGAGGTCTCTCCAGATGGTGTGTCTCTTTCCATGCAGCAAGCACAGACTCACCTATGTGGCAGCAAAAGGGAGTCATGTAACAAGAGGGCAAACCCTGGTGTGCAAAAGCTGTTTGAGTACCACTGAGTTGTATTTGCTACTATCTAACTGAACAAAAGGCATCAAATGATGAACTCCCCACCCCCAACACATACACACCCAAAAGAAAGAACTTTTAGATTTCCCATGGGAGAAGTTGCAAAGAATTAATGAATCTGTATACATTTTGTTGCTATAGAAAAATGGGCAATAAGAAAAGCTCACATTTTCTGTTTCTTATTATGTTTCCAAAGTAACCGAAATTCGCAGTTTCTCTACCCAGGGAGTCTGTGCATTTTATATTTCGTCTCCCACTTTTTTATCAAACTTGTGCTAATCATCGGAATAGCAGAACACCTGTGATGCTTCACAACCTAAGAATTCAGTAGTGCAATACCTCTGCAGTCTGTGCATGCATGCCCCAGACGATGCCACCTATAACACGTTCTTAATGATTTTACAGATTTATTGCAATCACTTTTTGTCAAGATGATAATGAAGTGTCTGAGTGAAAGATCACTCCTCCCTCCTCATATTTTTACAAAAGCGAGCATTGGGGCTTGAAACTGGTGCTATAGGAGCTGTTCTTTCTTAAACAAAAAAGGACTTGGGAAGCATTTGGTAAAGTGTCCCCAGCCTGCCTTGGATGGTACTCTGGGGTGCCTTGTTTCTTCTACCCTTGAGTACTTATCTTCTCCTTGTTTTCTTTTCTCTCCTTAACTTTTATCTTTCCCTTGTTTTCTGGAAGGGGAAGTCATTCCTAGTCAATTATCAGGGATTGTGTTTGTGTGTGTTCATCTTCACAGCTGGGGACTTTCAGAGTTTTAATGTACCTGTTACAGGATGTTTGCTTTTCCAACTCTCAGGTTCTTTCTCTCTGGTCCTCATTTCATTTGAAGTTCTTCACCAGTTAAATGTGATTGCATATGTTGTTGGCTTCCCGTTATCAGTAGAGGGTAGTAGATCTCTGATTTTTGTGACCATTAGCTGTTCAGAGCATTTATAATCCTTTGGATTACTTTATTTCTATGTTTAGCAAGATCTTTCATCCTCTGAAATCAACATGCAACACTTTTCTGGAAAAAAAAATCTACAAGTAGCCACTATTTATAAATCAATATTATGTGTGGGAGTTGAATCGGGTCCAAAAAGAAAGCAAAGTAATATGTAAGAAATAAATAAATCTAGATAAGCAACAATAGAGCTACTATAAAAATTTTGTGAAGCAAAGAGAAGTGGAAAGTGTGTGGCCATACAGCATTGCAGAAAGTGGCGTGAAGTCTCTGTACTCTGCTTCACAGACTAAAAGAATTCCAACATTTCTCTTTGAGAATGAAGGTAAAAAGTAAACAGGAAAGTTTAAGCCTGTTAACCTCACTCTTCGAGGGTATTGCTTGTGAATTTGTGAAGTATTTGGTTTTCACTGATTTCAGCCTGCCCTCTCTGAGAGACCTTATGTGGATTCATGCATGTCCATATTGGGCAGACACCAAATGGTGGGTTTCATTGCTTGGTGGATAGGATTGCCTGTGAGTTTCACATACTGTCTTTGTTTATTTAAATCTAAGAAAGGTTGAAAGAGAGTTTCCCACAGCAGATTCCAAGTTGGTAATCCTAAATTTTTGACACCTCATTAGGAATAAAGGAAATTGGAGTTAAGCTCAAAAATGAGCTCAACCTGGAAAGATGAAGAGGCCGAGTTTAGTCATTCCAGGGACTGTCTCCCTCCTACTCCTCCCGGATTCTCTCACCAATTTTCTCCTCCCATTTTGCTCCCAACTCCTCCCAGGAATAGAAACAAGAGGCAAGTGTGCAGGCAGAAATAGAGAAGAGCAACAATGCGATCTACCTATTAGTTGCTGATACCAAGATGCTGTGTAATACACCATCCCAAGTTGGGTGACTTGTAGCGATATTGCTTTTGTTGTTGTTGTTGTTGTTAAGATTTGCTGAAGTAGCTCTGCCTGGGAGGATGGGACATTTGAGCCAAGCTGTGCTAATCCCCAGCTTACTTGAGATCAAGCAGCAGGCACCCCCTGAGACATGCCCTTCTCCTGTCAAGTAGCACAAAAGCTGAGGTCAGTCAAGCACCCAAGCACACGTTTGATATCACATCTGCTGACATTACACTGGGCAAAGAAACTCTTATGATCAAAGCACAAATTCATGAGCCTTTAAAATAGAAGGAATTATTTGAGTGGAAAACTTTGTGTGTACAGCAGGGGGTAAAGGTGGTAAATCAACCAACACAGGCAATGTTCCCTCCAAAGATGCAAGCAGAGGCTTGGCTTCAAATACTAGTATTTGGTCGTTCAAAAGGGAAGAGAGGAATGCATGATCTTGTATCAAGATGTTTTGCTGTTTTAGGGTGGGAAGTAGCTTGCCTTTTAAAAACTATGTGTGGGCAAAAGGAAACATCTGCAAGAAGAGGTGCATTTTGGAGACTTCCATATGTAACCTCTGATCAAAGGCTTCCAATACATGACCTATAATCACACATCTAGGAAAATTTTAACCCTTTCTTGTATGCCTCGTAAGGCCTTAATTTCATCCTTGCTCAAGTAGAGGTAGAGCTTCCCAGTTCCTTTTCCATATCCCTGCGTCGAGCCTCTAGGCAGAGACCAAATTCAAGTGCTACATTACTTGAGAACCACAATGCTACCCCATACTTACAAGTAGCTTATCCTTTGGTAGCCCCCAGAAACTAGTTCATGTATATAACCCCATGTCAAAACCCAGGGATACTCAAGTGCCTTAGATAAAATGTTATTTTTGCACGTAGTCTAGATACCTCCTCTTTAAATTATCTGCAGTTGTATAGTAACTAATACAAGGTAAATGTCATATAAATACTGTTGTTTAGGGGATGACAACATTAATAAAAGTCTGTATATGTTTAGAACAGGCAGATATATTTATTGTTGTCATCTTACCCTATAACACAGCCTGGCTTGGAACTCACTATGTAGCCCTGGTTGGTCTTTAGCTCATGACCTTCCTGCCTCAGCCTCCTGAGTCATAGAAGTATAGGCATGAGTCACTAAATCCAGATCCTATTGTTTCCAAATATTTTCTATCTACATAAATATAGAACCCCTATCTTAAATATGGAGCTCCTACTCTACCCAACATTGATTTAATCTTCATGGAAAATGATGTTACTATCATTTTACAAAAAGTAAACAGGCTCAGAAAGATTGTATAATTTCCCCAAGGTCATGGATCGAGTTCAAAGCAGAAGAGGCTATGTGATCAACTAATCGCAGACTTCTAAAACACCCAAAGCCATCGCGGCTACTGTTAGAATTGACTCAAATATTAACTATGTGGTCAAGTGTTTTTTTTTTTTTTAGCATCTTCCTTTTTTGGGCATTTAAATCCGTCCTCACTTTGATGGAGAAGTGGTAGGAGTCCCACAAGGCAATCACAAGGTGGCTATTATCCTCTTCCACGCTTTCAGCTTGAGCTGCTCTTATGGCTTTGAACCTCATTCCCATGAGATGACTAAACACTGATTATCTTGCCTAGAAATAATTGGTTTTGTTTGTGGCTCCACTTGACCCCAAGTGATGAAGCAGTTGTAGCATGCCACGAATGTGAGGTTGAGAAACAGGGACTGTTACTGTTTTCATGAGAGAAGTGTGGTAATTCAGTATTTACAACCTGTCCCTAAAAGTGAGAAGAAAGAAATTCTCAACTTGGTTTTGCTTCAAACCAACTATGTTGTTTGGGGCGATGACGTTTTATTTTGCTTTAAATTGTCTAAGAACGGTACAGTAAAGATGGTAACAGTATCAGGAATTCCCTGGAAGAAACAGAGTTGATCCTGGTTCATATAACTAATTTGCCAAATCCATCCCCCATTAACTCACTCTAATAGTCCAAGCACCATTGACCAAGCATATTGCAGTGATTTATTTAGAATTTAATGGAACTGTATGGTATTTCCACCACAAGTTTAATAAGCTAAAGCATTATAAACTACAAAGTGTTTACGTTTATTGTTTGGGGCTTTTTTGAAGATTGCTGTTAAGAGGCTTCCTTTTAAGGGTTGCTGATTCCAGCCCCCAAACAATAAATAGCACAGAACAGCAAGTCGTTGGCAGGAGCAGCGTTGAGTTTTAGGAACAACCACGATGACTCCCGGAGCAAAGTTTGCAAACGAAGGAGGAAGAAGATGAAGAAAAGACAAAGTTTCCATTTAATTTCCTTTCCCAGTGTTCTCCTGCTGTGCTGTTTTTAATATCCCCCTAGGAGCAATGAGTCAAATGCCTCCCTCCGAAAGAGAGCAATAGTGATAGACATTTGGCACATAGTAAAAATCTGTATGATTTCATGGCTGCTGAAAAGGAAAATATTTTCTCTCTCTCTCTCTTCCTGTGTTCCCTTAATGCAATAAAAATAGCTTCCTGTGGAGGTCAAAGGATTCTACAATTTCTCTTTCCTGTGCCCCAAGACAGTTGGGACTGCCGGTTTCAAAACTTGCTTTTTGTTTGGAAGAGTTTTAATGGCTAGTTATCAACTGGGTTGCCTAAAGGAGGTAAGTTGTCTATATGTAAAAGGAGGAATGCGGCTTTAAAGGCCTCAGCCACACCAGAGCTGGATGGCAACTGCTGTTTTGAAATGCTCCCCTGGAATTATAGCCCAAGGTTTCATTTGTCTGTCAGCCATTCCTGCTTTTGTTCCTTTTCCTCATTGGACCGTGTCACTTAGATTTCCAGCTATTCCTTTATCCTTTTGAAATCTCAGAGGTGAACATTGCTGGAGACCGAAGTGCCAGAATCTCAATGTTTTCCTTCCTGCAACCCAGCCAGCGAAGGAAGGGAAAATTGTCTCTTCAGAGAAGATCTGAACCGGAGAGGTGGGCTGAAAACCTGGGGAGGAGCAGGGGCCTGCAAGGCAGAGGTAGTAACAGCTTGCTCGGCCTTGCCGGGTCCCATCACCTTCACCCTCAGAAGACCTAAGAGAATCAAGAGCTAAAGGAAAAGGAAGAAAATCACCTCACATGAGAATGCTCTATATTTTCCTCTATTTCCTTTTATATAGAGGCTGACAAACTTATGTTATTATCCTAAGAACAATGACTCTAAATGTGATACATTTAAGTTGATTTTGAATTTGGCCCTATTCATATGTCTACTGACTTTTACTCTGAAGGGTATGTTATGAAAGAGCCAAGGGTTATATGAAATAGCTGGGCTATGAAACACTGGAAAGTAAAATCACGAGAAACTATGGGGAAGGTATTATATGATATTTTATTTGTGTTCTGATAAATCAAGCTTGCCTGAAGATCAGAGGGCCGAGCTAGCCACTGGCCACTAGCTAGCCATGCAGGCTAGGCAGTGGTGGCACACACCTTTAATCCCAGCTCTTGGGTAGAATCAGGATGATCAGGAGTTCAAGGCCACCCTGGGTAACATGAGACTGAACCAGGCTAAAAGAGAAACAGAGCTAGGCAGTGGTGGCTCACAATTTGATCCCAGCCCTTGGGATCTCATGCCTTTGATTTCAGCACTAGGGAGGCTGAGACAGAAATATAAGGCAGGTGTAAACAGGATCTCAGCCCCATCCAGTCAGAGTATTCATAGAGACAGGATCCCCCCATTCAGTCTGAGGATTCACAGAGACAGGATCCCCAACCCCCATTCAGTCTGAGGATTCGTAGAGATAAGAAGTCTCTAAGTGGTTGTTGCTCTGCTTCTCTGATCTTTCAGCTTTCACCCTAATGTCTGACTCCAGGTTTTTATTGTTAAGACTAATTAAAATCATGCTCCAGGAGGATGACATAACTCAAGAGATGGCTCACATGCAAGGAACAAGATCACCTCCAAACAAAATTCTTGTTTCAGAGCATAAGTTACCATCTTGAGCTCTGGAAAGTTTGCTTTAGAATAAATGTAGTTAACCTCTCATATGTACTAGAACAATCCAATGACTAGGCTTCTTCATAGATTTTCACATGAAATTGGGGTCAAGTTTGCAGGTGCACACCAGTGAGTATAGACTTCCAAGCCTCATATCACAAACCGGAAGTTCTAGGGAAGATGCCTTTCTTTCATCCAGGTGATAAAATTGCCTCCGTTTTCTCAGCATTTTCAAGCACAACTGGAGGTTGGTCTTTGACAGTTGAAATCTTCACATAAAAATCCAGATTTTATATGTAATAGTAGGAACTATAGAACAAGAGGTCATGAATTTGAGAGTGAACGGGAGACACAGAAGGGGTTAGGCGAGTAGAATATCAGTACAGCACTCATGAATAAAATTCACACAAAAAATCATAATTTTTAAAAGATTGTCTTCTAGCTTCTCTTAGGAGATCCAGACAACATATGCCCACAACCTCCATGGAGGCTTTGTGTTTTGGAAGCAGCTCATGTTCACAAGGTCTGTGTAGTCACCTGTACGTGATAGCTCTTGTCACTCCACCTGTTCCTTCGTTCTGCTTGGCTAGCATGGTAGTTGTGTTCACCAGGCAAGCTTTGTTTGACCAAAGATACTCTGTAAATCAACAGACTCGGAAATCTATTTCAATCTATGTCCCAGTGTACCTCCAACTGTGCCTCTGCTAGGTCAGCCTGGCTTCTCCCCACATCTTCTCTCTGCCTCCCTAAAGGTTCTTCCTGTTGGACATCCCAAGCTGTCATCATTGTCATGCCCCAGACAACTTACATATTAACTTAACAATCATTTAAATCAGATCACATAATAAAATAATTGAATTAGTATGCGGTGGTGCTATCCATTGGCATTTTGCTGCACACCCCTATAAGAGCATTCTCTTTTAGTCAGAGTGCCGAAGTTTTGTTTTGAAGGTTACTATTTCTGATCTTCAGAACAACTGTATATTCACTCCAAAAACAAGTTTCTTTATTCCAGTGTGACTGAGAGAAAAGTAAAAACAAAACAAAAAAAAACAAAAAAAAAAACAAAGATAAGCTAAACTTTATGCTTTGATTACTCAGGAAAGGGTGTTGATAACACAATTGCTCTGAGGTAGGTATTGATTATGTTTAAGTGCCATGGGAGGTTTTCTTGGAAGAGATTGCAATCACTGTAAGCAGTAAGCGCTGCATGCTTACATGGAAGGAAAATAATCGTGGTGGGGGTGGAAACCCCCTTTGTAGATTAGCTTCTACATTTGTTCAATAACTGAATGAGTGTTGAGATGCTACTCATTGTGATTCTGTGACAGATTCTGTTTAAAATAAATGGCGTAAAGGAAACTACCTAGGAGGTCCTAGAGCTATGTTCCTTTTGTGGTTTTGCTTTTGGGCTATAGGAAATTAAGAATGGATTTTCCCCTGCTACCACAGCATAAATGTTGTGACACATATAAATGTGCATACATGTAGACATGTGTGGAGTCTTATCATAACCAGAGGAGTCGCTTCTATTTATTTAGTGTGATATTGTGACACTGCTCTTAAAGATAAAAAGCTCACACTGTGAGAGCAGAATTCAGAAAAGTGCTATGCATTTCAGTTCTGTGTGGAATTTTCTCCACGGTGAATCTTTTTCCATCCATCCTTTTGGTTAGTGGCATAATCAGGCTGAAGCATGATTAATAAAAACCCAGAGTCAGAAACTGGGGTTCAACTTGAAAATACAAAAAACAAAACAGCCAGCCACTGTCTCTTAGCTTAACCCTAGTTTGAAATGACAATTCTGCCTCCAATAATCTCAGAATAAGACTGTCTTCTCCCATTTTATAACCCTCTCTGGGGCTGGGATTATAGGTATGCACCACTGGGATTAAAGGCATGCACCACCAGGTTTCTATGGCAACTAGTGTGGCTACTGGGATTAAAGGTGTGTGATACCACTGCCTGGTCTGTAAGGCTGACCAGTGAGGGCTGTTTTACTCTCTGATCTTCAGGCAAGCTTTATTTAATAAAATACAAACGAAATATCACCAGGCTAGAATGTAAGATTTGAAACAACCTGTGTTAAGGTTTCTTCACAGTTTATTTGGCTAATAGTTATTGGAATTTTACATGCAGGCACTATACCAAGCAGGCATTTTCACCATATCCATTCCAACGAGTTTTGTGAAGTCAGTATGCCTTATGCTAGAAATAAGAATAAAAATACTAACAGAGGGTAAGCATTTGGCCAGTAATAAGGCAAAAATGTTCAACATCAGAATTCGAACCTGGTTGAGTCAGATTTCAATGTTGTTAATCTGGTTCTTAACCCTGTAGTTCATGACCCCTTTTAGGTCACAAATGAGATATTTACACTAAGATTCATAACAGTAGCAAAATTACAGTTATGAAGTAACAACAAAATAATTTTATGGTTGGGGGGTCTCCACAACATGAAGAACTGTATTAATGATTTGCGACATTAAGATGGTTGAGAACCCCTGTACCGCTTTATATCCTCACGGCCACTAGTTTTCCAGGATGATGAAATGGACCATAAAGTCAAACTTGTTTTATGTATACCAAAATTGTATTTTATACCAAAATATTCACTAAATGCTCAAAATTACTGTGAACTCCATTTTAAAGATGTGTGTGTGTGTGCGTGTGTGTGCGTGTGCGTGCACATGGCATCTGTTGTCCCCTCCCACCTCTGGGTGTTTGAATAATTGTATCCAAACCCAAAATAAGAGTAATTCTCACTTTAAAATTTTTAAGGACTAAAGCCAAGATTTGGTGAGACCATTTTAATACCTGGCTGAGTTTTAGTTGTCAATATAGGATGAAACTTTAAAGGAACAAAAAAACTTCTCCATGAATATTTTATGTGAGGCATGGAGGTTATAACACACAGAAAAGCAGAAAGAGGCTAACAGTTAGCTTGCTGCTGCATTGTGGGAAGGGATTTTGTGCATACCCTGACAGGTACACAGAGATGGGTATGTAGCATTATTGTCTAGGTTTTGCTCAGTCTCCCCACAGTCAACAACCTGCTTCTTCCTGCACATCCCTTTCTCTGCTTTCCTAAAATTTCATGGTTCTCTGGCTTCACTCTTTGCTCTTCTTCCCATTTTACCTCTTCTGTGATTTCATCTCATCCTTGCAACCATCCTTTATATTTTTGCACATTGCATGTATATGTATAGCTTCCAGGATTCTGTCACCACCTAATGATGTTCCAGGCAAGTGAAGATCTCCAACCACTTACTTGATGACCCGATTTTAATTCCCCAAAGCGTGTTGAAGGCAACATTTCTGAAACTTAGCTCAGCTGCCACTCCCAGAATATATACTTCTCAAACGCTGCCTGAGGCTCATTGCTACAGTCTGCAATCTAAGACCTTAAACTCCTGCCTTCTCTCATCAAGGCCATTTAATCCGTAAGTCACATTTGTCAAAAAGCCACCCGATTTTTCAAAGCAGTTCAAATTGCTTCCACATTTATATTCATTCATTATTTGCCATTCTCATATTATCGTCGGAGAGACGTGAAGAGGCCAGCTTGGCACAGTTCTCTTTTCATTGCCTTCCTGGAGCTGAAAGAACTTTTCACCTGTCTTGACTCCAAATTTCTGGCCTTCCTTCTGCAAGTGATCGTCTACAGTGCTGCTGACTGAGGAATCTTTCTAATATACAAATCTGATTGTGTCTGTCCCACACCTCGCTGCATAATGTACAGGAAAAAGTCAAAAATTCTAAACATGGTTCCAAAGGAAACATGAGTCCCACACCTCTAGGCTCCTCTCCCTCCGTGTTTATTGTGAATGTGTTGTATTTCTTAGTTTTCTCAATGCCCCACTCCACTTACTGTTTCTTCACCGCGTCATCTGTCATGGACATTTGACTTGAATTCCAGCAACCATGCCAGTAGACATGTATTTACATCCTTCAGTAGAACCACATTTTTGATTTCTACTGATGGAGATGTTTCTCAACAGTCCCCATTCTTAACTCTATGTATAAGGGTCTTTGATTTTTATGTATATGATATTCTTCTGTTGTACTTCAATTTAATCCATATTGTCTTATAGTCATTTGCTTAATAGGTTAAAAGGTTTTTGAGACTATTTTCCATCCACTTGTTTATTTCTAAGAGCTAGGGTGACTCCTGTCATATAATATATACATATATGTTATATGAATGAACAGTGGTTAGCAGTTCAATATACATAATACTGTCTTGTTTTCATTTTGCATGCAATGGAAAGAATTTCCAAACTCTCAGGGTGATTTCAGGAATCTATAGACAGTGGAGTCAACTAACCAAATACTTTTACATAATGTATGACTGGGTATCTGACACTCAATATATCTTTCCCTATGTAATCACATAGACATCTACAAGGTTGAACATATAGAAGGTATAGAAGTTATTTGATATAGTTGGCTGTATAAAATGAGACAGCAATATATCAATATCTTACTATTATGATGACCCACTGAATTCTTATACCTAGAATACATGGAACAACCTTAGCATATCTAAGCATCCTCAGAGCTTAGTACCACTGACCTCATTAGTATCTTCGTGAATCAAGAAGATGGAGAAGGCCAGAATGCTGTGTGAATTCTCTCCTTGGCATATTTTGAGAATGTTAGATGCATTTGTTTTCAAATTTCTTTCCTTGGGGAACCACTAAATAATAATTCACAAGTTTTGAATCTCTAAAGTGGTCAAGGAAGATATTCACATTATTTTTTCATGTGGCCTGCTGTTGCCAATTTGGTCCATGAATACCCAGCTAAAGAGATGAAAAATGAACCAAATGTCCAAACAAGAGAAGTCAAGCTACCAGGTCTTAAACCTCTGCCTGTGCTTTAAGCATTATTGATTCCAGAATTTAGGGTTAAATAAAATAAAGACTTGAGATATTTATTCTAATGCATGATAACATGGTTGAATATTTTCAATAAGTGCCAATTACCACCCTTGAAGAGACCAAACACCAAACCATAATAGAAAGAAAAGGCACTTATATCACACACACACACACACACACACACACACACACACGTATGTATACACACACTTTAATATTCTCTTATATACATGTATACATGTGTATGTGTGTTTTGTTAATGTTGTGTGGGTATTTTTCCCAAATGTATGTATGTGTACATCATTTAATGTTTCTGTGTGTATGTACACACACATATATACAGACATGAACATACATGTTTTCTTAAATTTGTATGGGTGTTTTTCCTGAATTTATATATGTGCACGATGTTAATGTCTGGTCCCAGCAGAGGCCAGAAGAAGGCATCAGGTCCCCTGGAGGGAGTGTTACAAATGGGTGTGAGCTGCCATGTAGGTACTAGGATTTGAACCCAGGACTTCTGGAAAAATAGGCAGTGCACTTAAAAGCTGAGCCATCTCTCCACTCCCTAGCATTTATATTTTAGAATAACTGTCATTTTTCTAAAAGAGTATAAAAGTTCTAGACACTGAGAATTCTCTGCAATCAAACGGAAAACTGTTAAGGCTATGAGTGAAAGAAAGAGAAGAAGGGAGAAGAAGCGATTACAGAGAAGTGGGAAAAACAAGCAGAGAGAAATAGCAGAGAAACTCACAGTGATGATTCCATTTTCATTGCTCTTTTAATAGTCAGATCCCAGAGGGACCCAGAGAATTACTGAGAGACTTGACATTATTATCCAGAGAACATTTGGAATTAGCACCATCTTCATTGTTGAAATTCTCCCTGGAGTTGTTTGCACACACCTTGATGTTGATGCACTAAGGGGCTATTACTTGCTTGTGTGTATTGCAGAATAGCTAAATTAGAGCTGTTCCTGCATTTGGACTCAATCAAACAGGCATTTTATGTTTGGTTCTGCAGTCCTGAGTGGTTCTACTATTTCACCTACGAGTTTCTCACATGTGGGTGAAAATACTCAATGCAAGTTATGTACAAGAATCAACTTGACTTATTTGGGTGTATTGATCATTTTTTTCTGAGACAAAGTTTATCTTTGTAACAGCTCTGGCTATACTGTATGTAACTCACATTGTAGACCAGGTTGGCGTTTAACTCACAAAAATCCACTTGCCTAGACCTCATGAGTGCTGGGATTAAAGGCAGTGTGGTGGCTTCTAATCCTAATAATTAATAGTTTCAAAGCATGCCAATGTGACCAAGAACCCTAGGAGTAGCAGAAAAATACGTGTCTTCTGTAGGCAATCACAGTCAGAGGTAGACGATATCTCTGGGAAAAATAGCTGATAGTAAAAGGTGAAAGCTGGAACACATGGAATGGAGCTCTCCTTTCCTATATAGCTATAGATAGAATACAGAAGAGTAAAACAAAAAGGGAAAGATGTCACCTCTAATAGTGTGACTTCCCATCAGAATCTGTGAGTCCATCAAATCTGAACAACTTTATTTTGTAGCTGGTTCATCAGGAACCTGTTCCAGGGTATTAGTTAAGAAACATTGCAGCAGTAACTTGCTGGGCAAGAAGGCATGCCAGTCAGTCAGTGTTGGAACCTTAACTGATACCTGGTGCTATTATCTATTGCTGTGCCATTCTTGTAAGACAGAGAGGCAAAGATGAGCCAAAACTTGCTTCAATGCTGAGAGGTGCAGATCCCACATTTAGCTCCAAGGAGCTGTACCACTAAAAATTACCTCTTTTCAAAGTACATGTTTTATAGCATGCACATCTCTTCCCAGGTATCGCTCTCTGAGCGCTAAGTTTTGGAGAAGTAATGTTTAAATCCCACTAAGTATTAGCATAATTAATTGGCATTCAGTGGTCCAGCTCATTGCTGTCTTCTAATATATAGTCGAAGAAGAAGATACACATTAAATAAGAGTGTGGAAAAAAATAAATATTTACTTAGGATCCTGGTAATTATTCTAACCGGACAAGGAACAGTCTTTCCATAAGAGAGGATAATTAGTGGCTTACATTATATTTATTGTTCTGAGAACTTCTCTTGGAGCAGATGGCCTAGCTAATTCTAGAAAAATGAGAAAGTAAAGCCCTAGGAGAACAGGAAAATAGACTGCCCTTTGCTTAGATCTTATGCTTGGAAAAACCGTAGTGGGGGAATGAGAGAAGCAGCCTGTGCCCCAAAAGTAATAAAAAAGAAGACAGGAGGGGCTGGCATCCTGTGCGTGCATCAAGATTCAGTAATATAGGACATTAAGAGTACTGTCCTTTTAACCAAGGCTTGTATCCAAGGAGTTAAAATACTCAATTACCATTCTGAGCAATAATTCTAACTTGGATGAACAGATTGCTACAGGACAAGGGATAAGGATAGTCTCATCGGCAGCTGACTATGGTTGTTTGCAAAGAAAACAATTATAGCATAGATTAGGGTGGCATCCACTGAGATGAAAACCAACAGACACATGTAACTTTTTTAGGAAGTTGAGAGATATATGTTAATTTGTTGAATGAGAGGGATTCAAGGTTGTGCAATCTTTACATTAACATGTCCTGGGAGATGTGCATAAATAGCTCCTCATCCCAGATAAAGCACCAACAACAGATGGAAGAAATGATTCCATCCATCTAGCTGAGTACACAAGTGAGTTTATTGGGCTTTATTAGAAGAGCACTGGCAACCTAAACAGATGCATCAATGAAAGTTGCACCTTAGAATAAGTGATGGCATCCCCAAAGCTATATTGATGGAGTTCTACCTTTAGATAACCAACCCTCTTTAATTCTGTAGCTAAGGCAAAAAAAAAAAAAAAAAAGGAAGGGATCGTAAAATGTGTTGAGTATCTAGATCCCAAGACTCTTCTTTACCTCCTGTTTATTTGAGGGAAAGTTAATCCAAAAGCTTAACCCTGACAATTTCTTGCGGGCAATCAGAGCTGCTTGGTTAAGATGCCAGTTGTTAGGTTTCTTGGACAGTGTTCTACAACAAGGCAATCTCACAAATGGTTTCCCACCTTCTGATAAAGAGCTCTTGGTGTGATGATCCAAGCTTTTTTAAAAAAGATTTATTTATTTATTATGTACACAGTGCTCAGCCTCTATGTGTGCCTGTAGGCCATAAGAGGGCACCAGATCTCATTACAGATGGTTGTGAGCCACTATGTGGTTGCTGGGAATTGAACTCAGGACCTCCAGAAAAGCAGTCGCTGCTCTTAACCTTTGAGCCCTCTCTCCAGCCCTCTGACCCAAGCTTGTAACTACATAGTGATGTCATACATACATTACGCCATAATTGAAGTTATGAAATTTAAGAATGTGGTTTCAGCTGGGCGGTGGTGGCACAGAATTCTAATCACAGCACTCAGAAAACAGAAAACAGAGGCAGGCAGATCTCTGTCAGTTCGAGGCTATCCTAGTCTATAGAGTGAGTTCCAGGACAGGCTCTAAAGTGACAGAGAAACTTTGTCTAGAAAAAAACAAAACAAACAAAAAACCACCACCAACAACAAAACAAACAAAATCTGGTTTCAACTCTCAAACTCATAGCAAAAGAAAGAGGTAACTTTACATTATATATTAACTATCTCCTATGTGATTTTCTTTTCTTTTTTTTGTCTGTCATTGGCATTTCTAGGGATTGAACCGAGGGCTTTATGCATACTAGACTGACACTGAGTTATACCAGCAGTCTGATCTTCTATGTGACTCAAGCAGAGGGTACCTCATGTAATCCTTGACAATTATCTTAACCTGTTTGTGCTACTGTTATGAAATACCACACAATGGGTCATTTACAATTTATGAATACCAGAAACTACCTTTCATAATTTTAGAGTCCCAGGCAATCCAAGATCAAGGTACAAATGAATTTGTTGTCTACTGGGGATGTATTCTGCTTCTAAGACTGCACCTTACTGCTGAAATTTCCAGAGGGAAGAGATGCTGTATCCACATGTGGTGGGAGTAGAAGGCAAATGATCACAATGATGATAGCGGTAACCAATAGTGCTGTCAATTTGACAGGATCTTGAACTGCTCAGGGGGAGAGAGAGAGACTGGCCTGGGGTAAGGTTTTGCAATCTCAAAATCCACCTCTCCAACAAGGCTACACTTCCTAATCCTGCCTAGCAGTTCATGTACTAGGGACTAAGAATGCAAAAATATGACCCTATTGGGGGCTGTTCTCATTCAGGCACCATCTCTCAATATTATTATATTGGACATTAAGTTTCAATGAATTGGGGAGGAGATTCATTCAAATCAAGACACCAAAGCTAATCAAGAAGGCTTCCTGGAAGAGATGACATATGAAATGAAATTTGTAGAGTAGAAAAAAATTATGCAGGTAGAATTAACTGGGCACTGAGTGCATTTTCAGAAAAAGATCCTATATGTAAGAGATACCATCTTTGGCATAAAAAGAGGGACAGATGATAAGATAGCATAGAGGGGTAATTGATGTGGATTATGAAAGGAGATAGATTATAGAGATGAAGTGGGAAATGTATATTTAGGCATATGCTTTAATTTTTATTTCAAGTAGTGTTCTCTCTTGGCATGAGATGAGATAAATTGGGGTAAAGGTCAAGTCAGATCTCTAGAAATCCAATTATAAAGCTTTTATATTTCCATTTATCAGTGAACACTGGGCTAGACATGGAGCAATGGCATTAGAGAGGATAAAATAAGATGATTTAAAGATTAAACGAGAAAGGACATGTGGTGTTCTCAGCACAGTTTGTTGTGGATGCCCACATAAGAAATGAGAATTATTGTTTTAGTGTTTGCTGCTGTTCAGTGATCCACTGGGAAGCCTTTGCACTCAAAGTGGCAAAGGCTCCTGTCAACTCTGGGAGTTCGAGGGGCTCTGAAGAGTGCTTTTTTTTATTTAACTGATCAGATTAATAACTCAGTCCCTCCATTAAATAAATAAATTCATTTGTGTCTAGAAGGGACAATATTGTTAATAGATTCTCTTTCTCCACGGCCTCTCTTCACAACACCCCTAGGCATTCAGTGACCTAGCTGGATAACATGTCCATTCAGGTGCTGGTGGAATAAGGTGTGAGCTGCAATTTCCCTTACCGTAGACTTAGAAGACCTATAATCATGCCTCCTTTCCCTTACAGTAGTTCAAAGCCAGTTTGAAGATAAGCCTGCATTCAGAGAGAAAAGGATTTGAATCTGTTTCTCATGTGAGGAGCCATATTTTTAGCACAGAGATTAAAAGATTACTGATGCCCATAAGCAGTAAGTATCCATGGTTCTCTAGAGGAACAGAACTGATAGAATCACACGCACACACACGCACACACACACACACACACACACACACACACACACACACACTGTAATTTATTAGAGTAGCCTACAGGTTATAGTCCAATTAGTCCAACATTGGCTTTCTATCCATGGTAAGCCTAAGAAACCAGTAGTTGTTCAGTCCACAAGGCTGAATATTTCAACTGATATCCAATATATGCTGGAATTGTGAATAAGTAGTCATTAATGCATGTGAAAAAATTGAGTTGCCAGTGAGATCAAGGGAAAGCAAACAAAAAGCAAAAGCTTCCTCCTTCTGTGTCCTTTATATAGGCTGCCAGCCAAAGGTTTGGCTCAGATTAAATGTGGATCTTCCTACCTCATAAGATCTGCAATATAGGTGGATCATCTACTTCAAATGTATTCATTAAGGAAAAACATCCTTAATAGGTATACAAGGCTTCTTGGAGTTTAGTTAATCCTAAATGTTGTCAAATTGACCACCAAGCATAGCCATCACACCATACCTAGAGATCATGTTTATACCACAGTAATTGAGTTGCTCTGATGCCATTCTTGATATGGCATTCTTGGTTTTGTATTTCTGTTGCCTTTTTCATCTGACTCTGCAAGCATGTGTTGCTCACATGATGTCGTAAACGTATCTGTCACTGAGCTCTAAGTGATTTAAAGATTGTGTTTCTTCCTTAATTTCAAAAAGAATACAAAACTACAGTCACTAGAAATGAGATTCATTTTCCTATGGCAAATAATATTCAAGATTAGGCAGTCTATTGTGTTCTGCATTCTAAGTTCCCCCTTTAATTGCTGGATATTTTTCAAACAAATTGTTATGTGCCTGCATGCCTATCTGCGTCTGCTTATCTTTCTGACAGAGCTATGAAAATGGCAGGTGTACATAGTCTTTTTATACAAAGGAATTTTGTTAGAATCTCTCGGAAACCTGGGCAGGATGAGTTTCCCTTTCTACTTGGTTCCCTTTAAGGTTGAGGATCAATCTAGCAAGATGGTCTCAGTGGGTAAAAGTGCTTGTCCTCCATCTATGCCCAGTGACCTGAGTTTAATCCATAGAATCCACAGTACAAGGAAAGAACTTGACTTGACTCTCAAATTTTGTCCTCTGACATTTAAATCCCTGTGTGTGTGTGTGTGTGTGTGTGTGTGCGCGTGCACACACACACACACACACACACACACTAGTCGTAACAAAATTACGTTATGTTTTATAAAAAGATTGAACACAATAAGATGGTGTAACAGGAGAAGCAGGCTGGTTGTTGTCCCGGCCGCCCAGCTATCTTACAACGAAATAATCACACAGAAACTGCATTCATTTAAACAATGCCCGGCCAATTGCTCTAACTTCTTATTGGCTAATTCTTACATCTTAATTTAACCCATTTCTATTAATCTGTTTATTTCCATGTGACTGTGGCTTACCGGCAAGATTCTAACCAGCGTCCATCTCAGGCAGGAGATCCATGGTGTCTCTCTGCCTGCCATTCTTCCCAGCATTCAGTTCTGTCTTCTCCATGCCTACTAAGTTCTGCCTTATCAAACGGCCAAGGCAGTTTCTTTATTCAACCAATGAAAGCAATACATAAACAGAAGGAGCTTCTACACTAAGATGGGGCTTTATAGTTAGCAAACTGAAGAGGAATCCTCAATTGTATTATAGACATATGTTCTCTGCATGGATTTCACCAGAGGGACACTTGTCCTATTAATTCAAATCAAAACTTTTTTTCTAATTTGGTCTTTAGTGTTGCTTAAAGTCATGGCACAATACAACTTCATGATTTTCTCTTCAGTGATGATTGTCTTATGTGAAAAATGTAATTTGCTTTCCAAACTAGGACACATTATATCACAGAAAGAAAATTTTATTAAAATAATATGTCAGCAAAAATAAGACAGTGCACTGGGACATCCTCTGAAAACAGGCTACAGGGACATTTAAGTGGTGTTTTGCTTAGAAAAATGACAGCCAGCATGCCTTCCCTGATTCTTCCATGACCACACCACCATCTTCAGCCAACACGTGTAGATGGAGGTCTCACTTTCGGAGGAGTAAGTCCATGCTAGTTGAAGCTCAAATAATAAAAACTCAGAGAGAGAAATTGAAGTTCAACCTGAAAGTCAGAAAAGCAAAGCAGCCAGGCACTGGTTCTTACCTTGACCTCAGTCCTAAATGGCAATCCTGCCTCCAGAAATCTCAAATGAGCCTGAGAGCTGTCTCCTCCCATTTTATAATCCTCTCTATAGCTGGGATTAAAGGCTTGCACCACTGGAATTCAAGGCATACACTGCTTGGTTTCTATGGCAACTAATGTGGCTACTTGGATTGAAAGTGTGTGTTATTGCTGCCTGGTCTGTAAGGCTGACCAGTCAGGCTGTTTTTCTCTCTGTTCTTCAGGTATGCTTTATTTATTAAAATACAAAAGAAATGTCACTAGTCTCTTAGGAGAAACCACTCTGGAATGATTCACTTACTCATGCTTTTCCTTGATACTTCTTACTAGTGTGAATCCATGAGGAGGGAAAGCATCCAAACTGACTCCTGTGTGTCAATTCTGGACCTTTCAATTTTCTTACACTTTCCCTTCCTAACATCCCTTGTT
The DNA here is from genome assembly GCF_000317375.1 of Microtus ochrogaster. Lineage (NCBI taxonomy): Eukaryota > Metazoa > Chordata > Mammalia > Rodentia > Cricetidae > Microtus > Microtus ochrogaster. Next base: position 6,398,234 of record NW_004949101.1, on the reverse strand, counting down.
CCCTTGCTCAGTGGAAAGAATGCTAGTTGTTAGACCTCTGAGCAGTAGTCTCATGTATCAATAGTGGCAGATATAACAACACAGAAAAATAATTCTGAGATAGTAAAACAACTAGAAAAATATACTATCTATTCACCATACAATATGTTCTATTCCCAACAGGTACATACTGAGAGCCACTGTCCTCTTTGTTGTAGTAGGGGATGTCATAACAGTTCCCTAGTAGATTATGCGGGGGCTAAAGAAAAGTGCTTTAAAGAGATGTTCTATTCTGACTTTTATGGTGTGCATGGCATCTGAGTAACTCTGCTTTCTACTTGAAGCCAGATGGCCCAATGGGCCAAGTCACATAGAGAAGAAATTTATGAATCTGGTCATTAGTGCACATTTGGTCCCTATAATAGCTGCATATAAATGACTTCTCTCTGCAACATCACTCATTTTTTTATCAAAGGGCTGCACAAGCGCTTCCTCGAGCTTGTTTTAAAGCCTACTGCTGTTACAAATGAAGTTTTACAGCTTCCTAATCATCTTCTGCTGGCAAATTGCAATTCAATTTTCTTTGGCTAAATAAAAGAACAATCAAAAATGATTGATCCATTGATGAATGAATAAAGGAATAGTTAGGGGAACAGATAAATAACTAAACAAGAACAATGAAACCTTAGTGGTAGAATTTAAAAGTTGAGTATATGGAAATTGCCCCGTTGTAAATTTCCTACAAATTTTCAGGATGTTTGAAAATTTACATAGTAAAATATGGAAATATGATTACTTAATGTTTTAATTAAAAGTCAAGGAATAAAGGAAACCTTTTTATGTTACCCTCTCTCTGACCGCATAAGGACAAAAGAGTCAAGCATAGAAACAGAACACTGACTGGGGAACTCACCCATCACATGTCATTGAGTGCAGGTAGACACATGGGAGCTAGTAACTGACTTCACCACCCCTGTTACCTTAGAGAATACAGTGCCTCTCCCTGCACAAACGTCATGGTCCTGAAAGATATATCTAAGGGTTCTATATTGTTGTTGCTAACATGACCTGGTAAGGAATGAAAAATAATAATTAATGTAGAGTGAAAAGAGAAATATTGTGAGTTTAGAGATAAATTATGCAACTTTTGCTATCTTTTAGCTGTTTGGTTATAAAGGGGGAAGAAGGAGCCCAGTTAAAGATCTCTAACTATGAACTACACTGACACAGGCCCTTAGCTATGAGCTTCATTTAATACAGCAAAGTAGCAGCTGTGGAGTATCCATCTTTGCCCCTGCCATACTATATCTCTATTCCTATACTATTCTGTGCAAAGTGTCCATCTTTGCTAATTAAAAAATGCATAGTATACAGTGGAATAGTAAAAATGAGCTTAAGAAATAGTGTTTTAACCATTACTGAAATAATGCCCCAAGAGACACAGGGATATTTTATTACATACTTCTTAGTTATTCTATTAGTTAACTTTCCGTATATTTAACCTAAACAACTGAGAGAAAAACTTAAGAGTAGAATTACTTACCTTAACTTATGGCTACATGGTCTTAAACTTCAGTCATCTAGCTCCAATATTTGGGACTTGATGAACCATTGTAGTTGATATGATTTTTTTTTTTTGGGTGTGGTGACTGAGGCCAGATAGATGAAAGTCAGGCAAGGAACCCAATGCTGAAGAGAAACATACAGTGATGGAAAAAAGTAATATTCCCCCCCCAAATACACTTTTTATCTTATGAATATAAAGCCAAAGAAATATCATCCCAGGTAAGCAAGAATTGATGGAATCATTTTTCAGTGGCAACTTTATTGAGAAATCATTGGACATAATGAAAGTTGTCTCAGCAGTTAAGAACACTTGTTACTCTTGCAGGGGGACACAATCTTGCTCCCAGCATCCACATGGCTGATCAAAAATATCTATGACTACAGTCTTTGGGGATCTAAAGTCCTCTTCTGCTGTCCTGGGCCTCAGGCATGCATGTGTTGCACTTACGTACATGCAAGCAAAATACTCATATGCATAAAATAAATCTAAAAAAGCTATGAATTCAGCCAACTGAAAAAAAACTGATCTAAAGAATCAAAGTGATATGAGAAGTGAAGGGAGCCAGGACCAGAGGCACATACCTGAAGTCTCAGGACTCAATAGGAAAGAAAGGCTGGTGATGGATTGAGTTTAAGGCCAGTTTAAACTATATAGTGACATGGTTTCCAAAACCCGATACTATGCCTATTATCCTGTGGTGGAACCCTTGCCTCGCAAACACCAGACCCTGAGTTTGACCTCCAGCATGGAGAGATGCTAGTGTCACTGCAGCTCCAGGTTCTCTACACATGCTTTATAGCATGAGCTTAGTACATTTATGGGACTCCTGAGTCTGAGAACTAATGGGTCTCTGAATCCTGTGCCTGCTCTTAGGACTCTTTTCCTCCTGGTGGGTTTCTGTGTTAAACTTTGATATGATAGATTTTTCCTTTCTCTTGTTGTATTTTAGTTTGACATGTTTTGTTGTTATCTCTTCTAAGACTGTTCTTTTCTAATGAGAGATAGATGGGGGTGGGTCCAGAGAGGAGGGGAGGTAGGAGGAGCTGGGAGGAGAAGAGGGAGGAGAAGCTAAAATCAGATATATTCTAAGAGAAAAGAATCTATTTTCAGTAAAAGAAAAAATAATACAACTCACATAAATTAATACTAAAGATGGACTTTAAAGGGAAGTAGAGCAGGGCTACAGACCTAGTTCCCTGTTTAAATACTCTCCAGTCCTGCAGAGGACCTGAGTAAGCGGGCTCACAAGTACCTATCAGTGCAGCTCCTCATGATCTGATGCCCTCTTCTGGCTTTCATGAGTACCAGCACTCACTGGCATATACTCCTTACATATACAAACACATGCACATACACATAATTAAATATGATAACTCTTTTATAAAAGATCTATACCACTTTCTGTATCTGACATAGTAATAATAAGGGGGTGTTTTCTATTGTTGGAATAAGTAGCTTTCAACAGTACATACTGATTCCTTTTTGAAATTTTCTTAAGAGGTTTATTTTGAGTTTATGTTCATGGGTGTTTTGCCGACAATTATATCTATGCACCACATGTGTGTAGTGCTTGTAGAGACCAAAAGAAGGGGTTGTATCCTTGGTCATTAGAATTACAGATGGTTGTTAGCTACCACATAGGTGCTGGAAAATAAACCCCCGTCCTCTGGAAGAGCAGTCAGTGCATTTAGGCACTGAACCATCTCTTCAGCCACTTACTCTGATTTCTTAAAAGATTTTTAATAGTCTTCTTCCTTATTTCTTTTTAATTTTGAAAGATATATTCAGAAATAAGACCCCATGCAGGCCTTGGAAACCCCACATACAGCGCCCTGAATCCTTTAGAGTAACTTAAGTGTCACTTGCACTTTGTGTGACATCTCCCCTGTGAATAAGCCCAGAGCTGTGCAAAACACTGTCACCGAGAGGTGGCGATGGTTGTGCTTACTTTTATTCCAATTTACAGACATTTTTTGTATTTTGCTTGGCTAAATTATTATTAAAAGCATTTTTCATTTTTTTTTCCAGAAACTGTAGTAATACTTTTTTATGTGCTGTGCTGTTACCAAAGGGCTCTAAATGAGTATGAATCTAATTTCCTGAACGCATCTCTGCGGGCTGCTCATTTGTGCATGGCCATTTACTTTGGCTAGACATCCATGTGTGAGCTGTTAAGATGGCCAAATCATCGGAATGGGGCAATTTCTTTTAGTTTTCATTATCTTAGTCACAAACTGACATCTAGAAAATTTATTGAAAAATGACACATTTTATTTTCATGGTCAAAATGATTGGGGACTTCGATGTTTTGTAAATTTATGTCCAAATTCAATTTCCCTGAGTCGCCATCATATAAATGCTTCCTGGAGGTAGAGGTGCAGTCCAGACATCTGCTCAGGAGACTGACACCACACACCCTCCTGTGAAGGACTGGCGCTTAAAGTGGGACTGGAGTATTTGTAAACTGCATTAGGTTTTCGCTTGATGACCTTCTCAACAATATGTTTGTGTAATTTTGATGTTAGTGGATTAGGTTTGTGTTGTTAAGGTGGAAAAATGTGTTACTAGGAGGTAATTACTGTAAAGCTATTTAATTATTGATTTCTTCAACATAGCAGGCTTGACATTTCGCAGATATAATGAAGGGAAAGATGTGCATTAATAGATGAGAATGGAATAAATGCACATTTTAAAGGGAGGCATAATTCATTTTAATAGATATGCAGTAATTACCCAGGAAGTGTGACTGCTTTCCTCATAAATGGCATTAACTATTCAAATTAAAATGACAGAAGTATAATATGTATGAATATTATGAGGGTGTTGAGAACCCTAACATTGGCATAAGGATACATAAAAACTTCATGTTTACCGATATCTTTTCTGTAGTCTCTTTCTACATTGCCCTTTATCAAAAGCACGCTTCATTCTGAAATGTTTATAGTAGCTTGTGCTTCATTCTTCACCTAGGAAAGCAGTTTTGTTTTACCCGCATGTCTAACCGCTGTAAATAAATGCTACTTCTTCTCCCCTTGAAGTCAATGACTGTATTTCAAGCCGAATGAAAGTTCAACTCAAGGCATCCTTGCTGAACCCTTCTTTTCTTTCCTGGTTTATCTGCCTTTCTGGTTTCCATTGCAGGGAATACGCACCTCCTCACTGCATGGTAACGCGCCCTTAAAACGACACAAAGGAGTGCTCACACATCCAAAAGTGTTCCAGTCTCAAGAATCGCTTGTGGTTGGTGAAAGCACATTTTGAGCTATCTTTTGGATGGCCTTCTGAGTCAGTGTGTGTGAGTCTTTCAAGGAACAATGGCTTCTTTAATCCCAGAGGCACATGATGCTTGACGCAGAATGTATGGCCACAGTAGTCAAAAGCCACGTCAAGCAAGCTTTGTTTGAGAGAATATGCAGGCACTTTTCTTATATACAGGAGAAGGCTTTGTCAACTTTTATATAACACAAAAGTATACTGCAGAGTCTCAGGAGTTTCCAAAATGAGCTTTCAAAAATATCCTGAATCAGAGGCGGGGGAAATCAATTTAGCAGAATAACAGTATTAAGTTCCTCCTTAAGACTTGTGACCCAGCCAGTCATGATGTTTGGGTCCGGTTGATGAGTATCTAAGCAAAATTACTGAAAAGAGAAAAACTGAAGAACGAAAAACAAATGATAAAAATTAAAAGTAGGGTGATGGATTAGAAAATGAAAAATGTGTTTCAGTTTATTGATAACACCAATTGTTGCTCTAGATAGGTAATAATTTACCTATTAACATAATAAATAAAAAACCCCACAGTTGGACAAAACTTAAGATGGCACAGTGGGAATGGTTGTTGTAGAAATGAAAAGAACAATAAAGGAATTTTTGATAGACTACCGAGATGCAGATAACATTTCGCAAATACCAGAGAGTGAACAAAAATTATCTCAGAAAATATATGAAACCCCAATTCATGAATAACTGTGAAAATTAATTTAAAAATATTCAACAAGTTATGGCAAAAAGAAGTCCCCAGGCTTTCTTTCTAAATGGAAATGCTAATAAAAACTAATTTATAATTTACTTGACATAGAAAGAAAAGCATAAGGAATGTAAATTTTTAAATTATTTTTTAGAAAGACAATACTATTTAAGTAGAAGTTGGCTAAAATGTAGAAGATACAAATTGCTCTCATGGAGAAAATACTTAAATGTTTACAAACAGAGCAGTGCTGTGTTAAAAGATTTTTCACCATTAACTATGAATACACTTATATTCTCAAACAAATATCCAGGATTTAATTTAGTAATAATACATAAGAAGTTATATCATCATATAAAATACTAGATAGCAATGCCTAATACCCCACCATAAACATTTTTACAGAAATGACATGTAATTTACTTTGAAAATGAAAGTGAATGGTCTATATAATAGTTAGGAGAAAACAAATTAATGATAGATGTTGCGTATAAATACCTAAGATATCCAACAGAAACTGCAGGAAAGCTCATGAAACAATTAGTTGATATGTAAAATAACTTAGAAGTAAAATCATTGGCCTTGGCATTTTGTATCTTCCACTTGGTCAGTGGAATTCTACAGAGAAGAGATATTTCCATATGTTTACGTAAAACACTCATTTGTCATTTCTTTCCTTTATGCTCATTTTCATGTTGATGTTTTTCCATCTGTATTCTGTTGTTTTTGTTTTTATTATAGCTAACATTTTTAAGTCTTAGACTTACCAATTGTCATGTTGTTAATTTTATTTCTAATTAAAAATAAAAATTAGCTAGGTGGCTTATGCCTGTAGTCATTGCAATTGGGAGGTTAAAGCAGAAGGACCATTGCAAGATGGTGGCCGGGCTGGAGTACAGTCAGCTCCATGTCAGCCAGGACAACAGAATGAAGTCAAACAAAAATTAAACAATATCAAAACACTCATTTTCTTACCAATTTCCCTTTGATTTTTGCACATATCAGTTTGTTCTTTCAAATTCTTCCCTTGGCTGTTCAATAGTCTCTACTAGCAAGGCCATTTCAGAAATGTCATATTTCAAGATTAAACTAGAATTAACATTCTTAAAAAATTGAAATAGTCTGCATGATGATGAATCCTTATTTTCAGTAGGTAATAAAATGAAGTGGTTATATTTATGTACACAAAATTCAGGAAGTGCCTGGAATAACCCAAGATGGCTATGTTAGTCTCTGTGAGCATCATGTGGCAGGGCTCTTTAGGTAATTCAGTGGTAGAGCACTTGCTTAAAATGGGTTCAATATTGCATTAAAATATATAAATATCACCATGACGGAAATGTTGATTTATGAGGAAAATATTTTCTAAACAACTTGTTTTTAATTGCTCATTAAAATCATAAACATTTCTGTGGAAAGATGTGTTTATTCAATACATGAATGTAGTACATGAGAATGATTTACTATTTCTACTTCCTTAAACATTACTTTGATTCACATAGGATTCATGCATATTTAAGGTTACTAAGTGTGATAAAATATATCCTGATTAAATCAAGGCGATGAACATTTCCATCTCCTTATTGAATTTATTTAAACTTATCTCTCTTAGTTATTCATGAAATATATATATATAGCAGGTTATTGTGAATTATAGGTCCTCACTAAGAGTATAGAATTTACTACTTCTGCTATGTCAAAGCAAGTTGTTAGCAAAGTTGACTAATGTTTGTTTTTAGTAGTTAATGTTCACCTAGGTGTGGAAATGTTTTACTTTTTGCATAGATAATTGCAAATATTGAGAAGCAGATAAAACTTGCAGAATATCAAAATTAATAATTTTGATTCAGACAAATACAGTTAGAAAATGAAATAGGAGAAAATCATCATTTATGACAGGAGGCAAAATACTAAGAACTTAGCATCAACACTAATCAGAAATGTGAGGAGTTCATATGAAGAGCCTGGGAAATCTAATGTTGACCTAAATGATTTGAGTAAAAGTAGAATTGTGGACATTATCTCATGCAACACCTCAATACAATTTAGCTTACGAAATTAGGACCACAGTGACTTAACATTCCCGCTAAACTTTTCTGCCATTTGGAAAAGTAATACAAGATTTATCATGAAAAACAAATGTGCAAATTGCCTTGGAATTTTTCAAAAGGAAGAAGAAAGGGGTGGTTGTGGCATGGTGTAGAATGAGAAGGGCTGGGAAGGTGTTCAAACACAAACACTAGAGCCCAGTGGGTAATGAGCAGTGCTTTTTGATTCTGTGCCTGTGGATATAATGGTGGCATTAAACTAACTGAGAAAAGGAAGCGCATCCACTGAGCAGTGTGGATAGAGAGTAACTCTGAGCAAACAAAACCTGGGTTGCATTTCATTTATTTACCAATGTAAATGATGGATAGAGAAAATCAAATCATAGCAGCTTGAGGAGAAATACACATGAACTTACTTAAATTTTTTGAGCTTATGGAAATTTTTCCCATTAAAAAAAATCGGTAGAATCTATCTATACATAAAGGAAAACAGTAACCAACCTATGGAGTTATGATCCAATTGTGTATTGCATTTGGTATGTATGTGGTTACTAAAAAGAATACAATATATAGCATAAACAATTGGCATGTTAGGATCAATGTTCTTAACTTATAGACTTTCTCACAAACTAGGAAGTACAAAATATATTTACTCCAAAGACATAATAGTTGCTGTAAATAAGATAAACTTTTCATGAAAATATTTTCAATGATCTGCTCTCACCTCATAATTAAAGAAGTCTAATCAAAGATAAAAATGCCTTGTTTTATTCAATCACGTTGAAGACAATTAAAGTGAATTTTAGAATATCCATTGCCAAGAAGAATCCAGATAAATAGCCACTGTTGTTATATTGTTGACTGAGTTCACACAGGAGTAACTATAATCAAATAGGAAGGTCATATGCACCAAAAGACCCAGCATAAAACATTAGTCCATTTGATTTTTAATGCCTTCTGTTAAGAAGTTTTCCAATGAAATGCATTTTTCCAAGATGGGTCTGCAAGAATGTCCAATATAAAATGAATAAACTTTAAATATCCAAAATGACCTCATAGAGGACATATTGAGCAATTATGGCAAGTAGCCAGTGTGATGGGGGGCTGTGTAGTCCTTTAAGCCACATCGTGTATCTTCAAGTGCAAATACAGAAAGACCTACAGAATAGATAATAATGTTTGTTAAAACCTGAAGCAATAATCACCCGTGTATATACTATAGGGCTTTTGGTAGCAAGAATATAATGCAATGTGAGTATGCTTTATGATTAAAATGTATCTTTTTAAAAAAAAATCAAAGGCAGTTTAACTGATTGTGCCTTTGAAAGACAGTGGTTCTCAAATTCATTGTGCATTGAAATCATCATGGGTATTTACTCAGTCCCGGATCATTAGTCCTGACTGCAGACATTCCCATTCAGTTACTCTGGTGTGAAGCCTACTCATTTCAATTACCCAGGTGAGACCTGTGCTGATTGATGGTCAGGGATCCATCCTGGGGACTACCGATGTAGGGAAATCAGGCTGCTTGTTACACCTTTTCCTTTTTAAGATCAAAAGTGGCAATGTAAGTTGTTAGATTCTGTGTCTTCGGAATTATCTTTATACTTTTAAGATTTTTTTTAAATTCCACAAAATAAAATAAAATTTACTGCCTTTAATTGTTAACTTTTTGTTCATTTCTTCAAAATAGACTTAGAGAATATATAGAATAATTTCTGTATCCATCTATTCATTGATGGACAACTACATGGACTTGATAACTTGACTGTTGGAATTGCACTACAGTCCACATGGGAATGAAAATACCCCTTCAACAGAGAGAAAGAAATATGATTAAGCCATAACAATGAAATACTGTCATTTGCTGCTGAAGGCAATTCTGAGGGACTTAATACAAACCGAAATAAGTCGGCCACCGAAACATAAGCACTGTATACTCTAACTTGTACGTGCAAACTAAATCATTGCTCTCATAGAAGTAGAGACAAGTGCTTGCTAAAGTCTGGGAAAGACAATTAGCAATACACAAAGGGAGGTTAGTTAATAGAAGAGGCCAGTTGGAGGGAGAAATAATCTCTAATGTTTGATACCACATTGGGGTAACTAAAACTGACAACAAATCTTATATTTCAAACAAGTTTATAAATTTCTGAAAACAAGGAGCTAATAAAGATTTGAGGTAATGGGTATGCTAAATATCCTAATCTGATTATTCTATATTTAGTGAAGTATCACACTGTATATCATGAGTGTGTACAGTTATGTGTCAACTAAAATTTAAGAGCTATATAGTAGAATATTGAATTTCTCTCATATTTATTCGAGATGCATCCTAGTGTTCCAGTCTGAACTCATATTTTAGGGTGGCTTAGGTGATACTCCAACAAGCTGAAATACTGAGAACACAAAGTATTGAATCTTTTTATAACACTTAATTTAGGACCAGAGTAGTCCATAAGATAATAAAAAAAAAAAACAGTAAAAGAACCATTTCTGTGTCTGGAAAAGAAAAAAAAAACATGGTGTCATATACAAACTGTCAATATGGAAAGATAACATGTGTGACGTCAGAGAAATGGCAATTCCCCAGGGACGTTTTGTGCTGGTACGACATACTATTCTGCTCATATTTGTATCAATTGCTCTTTATGGTTATACTTCTTCCTCTGTGAATAAATTTATCTTTAGTACAATCAGCCACAACAAAAGGATTGTTCTATCCCACTTCTTTTCAGAGACTTTTCTATCACTTCTCTTGACTTTATTTCTATTTTGTATAGCCATTGTTGATTTTATTCCGTCTCCATTAGGAGCGTTCAGGAACATATAGGAACAAATATGAATAGGTGAGTCTTTGAATTGCTGTCTTGCCAATCCTCCTATCTTCAGTAAGGGCAGAAAACCTGAGCAAACAGGCATTGCACTAGACCATGTCAGCAGCAGAGCAAGCCATGGTCGGGTTACCCAGGGAAGGAATTCTTGTGTTTTGTTTCCCATACCAAGGCTATTTTTTCTTTTTCCCCTAAAGATCAAATCTGGTGGTTCATTAGCTATTCCGGCTGATCTCAGCTTCCGCTGTGCATGCTCTTGTCTTCCCAGCCCTACACACCAGGGGTTTGATAGAACAAGGTTAATACTTGGAAGCATGGTCAGAAGCAAATTGATTGCAAGGAGGGGAGGTAAAGCTTGTCTGTCACCATCTCCTTATGGCCGCAAGTTAAGCAGGCAGTTGCATCGACTGAAGCTTTAGAATTCTTTCCTGACATCTGTTACAGAGAATAGTATTTTTCTCAAACTACCTGCACAGAGCCTTATTCGCTGTGGCCAGATGACCTGGCAGATACATCCTTTAAAGCTACTGAACTACATCCATAATGGCTTCTCTGCGTGCTATGGAAATTATCTTCTCCTTTCTGACTCTAGATCCAACCAGCCTGGCTTTATTTAATTTAGCAAGCATTTGGTGCACATATTGTCTATGCAAGGCAGGTACTAGGAAAGAACACACTTGCCCATAATTCTAGAAACTGCCATCATATAGCTGTTGAAGAGAATCACATCCTCAAAGAATTATGAGGCAACAACATCGTCAACTAGCAGAGCATTAGGTTAGTCCAGAGGAAAGGAAATGAGCATCAGGATGGGGTAAATGGCACCATTTGATCCCTTTCCGAGGTCTAAGCTGGAGCACAGAATGGAGGAAACACAATTGCATCTCACTGTCATTTGTAACTCAAGTTATACTCTTGTCGCTGTAGAGACCTGAACAAAGGGTCCAGAAGCACCAGGTAAAGTGAAATGAGCTTGCACTGCAGTAAGGATATAGACAGACAGACAGATAAAAAAAATTAAAGGTTTAAAGAAAGAATGGCTTTTGATTTGGGATTCTCAGAGTGAGTCATACACATGGGAATGAAGGGAAGGGCTATGGTAGTGGTTGGAAAAAAACAAGAATGTCTGTTGCCTATAATTGTCTTGGGAGAATGCTGACTTAGAATAATTCAGAGCCTTTCTCTGGTAATCTGAAGGACACAAACCATGGCTTCACTCTCCGTGAAAGGCTGTTTTCTAAATTGTTTAATCTTGCAGTTGCAGTTTATTAAGATATGTGTGGCTTGTCTAGTGAGTCTGAGTAATCGCTGGCATTGTATAAGGGACTGCATTTGCATGACAGTATGAGAATGTCAAGTTGTCTTTCAGAACTCCACATAGATAAAAGGCTCACCAAGGCCAGGCCTATCTCTGAGTGCTGACTGTGGGAACATCCACGGAAGGCATTCGCTTTACTGTATGCACACATTTCAATCAGCGCCAAAGGCTTCCTGTCCACAAAAGGCTGGACAGTCCTCACCTCTTGTGCAGAATACCACATTAGCATGTCCATTCTCATGCTCTGTGGTTATTAGAGGCTGGGAGATCTTTAGAGAGACATTTCTCAACCTGGAGACACAAAAAGGAGGTGTTTTGAGCCCACTGAAAGGCACCATCAAAATAGGGAGACCATATTGAAGAGTCATATTGCATATCTATCAGAAGAGTCCATATTGCACCCTAACACCTTCAGAAACTGAGAATGTAGCAATTTGAGAAAGAAGAAATGGACATAAATATAAAAGGCGGTCATAATGAAGAAGATAAAGGAGATGGTGCATGAAACCCCTTTAAGAAAATATTTACAGAGGAATAGACAATAAGAAACCCACATCAGCATCACTAGGGTATCTTTCCTCTTTCATCCCTGCAGCTGTGATGATTGATAAAGTTCAAGACAGACAGATATTTTGAGGAGGTGCAAATCAATATTCCCTAAATTGTCCAGCTTCAAAAAATTTAAATTTCTCTGCCAAACAACAACAAAAAGTTCAAAGATCTGTTCACTTCAGTCTATGTACTTCCTCCAGTGGTATACTTGTCAAAAATTTTGTAGGTGACATTGTAAAGGATTCTGATTATGAAATTAAGGAAATTATATTAGCAATGGCTACAGGAGTGCACTCCAAAGACAGACTCCATTGTTTGGTATGTGTCTTGGTCAGCATTTCTATGGCTGTGAAGAGATACCACGACCATGGCAACTCTTTTTTTTTTTTTTTTAGCTTTGTAACTTACCATTGTTAATTTTCAGAAATTTCCTTTTTTACTTTTTTTTTAAAATTTATTTATTTA
>NW_004949101.1:6369066-6384864 GCF_000317375.1 Microtus ochrogaster | reverse complement strand
TCCGCCTCTGCGACCGGGTTCCATCCGCCCATGGCAACCCTTATACAAGAAAAACATTTCATTGGGGCTTGCTTACAGTTTCAGAGGTTCAGTCCATTATCATCATGGTGGGAAGAATGGTGGCATGCAGGCAGACATGGTGCTGGAGAAAGAACTGAGAGTTCTACATCCAGGTCAGCAATCAGAAAGAAGTGATCTAGCTTGAGCTCTGACACCTCAAAGCCTGAAGCCAGTGACACACCTCCTCCAACAAAGCCATACCTACTCCAACAAGGCCACACCTCCTAGTAGTGCCACTCCCTATGGGTCTAATAGGGTTATTTTATTCAAACCACGACAGTAAGCATGGTATACCAACCAATAAAGCTATCTTACCTTTCTTTGTCTTTTCCTCTAAGAAGTTGGGTTTATGGTGAAAACCATAAACTATCATATCAACAGTATTTGTCTGGTATATGTTCAATAATTTTTAGACAAAATTGTCTCCTCTAGATTTCTTTGGTCTGCAGTTCAGTTTAGCATAACTTATGAGTGACATAATTGTCATTGTTTAGAAAGAGGATGGATCTGATTCTTGTCAAAAGTAAACACACCAGAAATTTTATGAGGCATATAATATCTCTTCAAGGACAAGGTTATTTTCTGAGGTAGCACTTTTTTTGAAATAGTAAAAATGACTGGACAGACTTATATGCCTATAATATGAATTGAGAAAGCCAATGTGTTGGCTTCCCAGTAACAGCACATAAAGGTACTTGCTTCTAACTTGCTGAATTTGAGCCCTTAAACCCGCAAAGTAGCAAGAAAGGACCAAATCCTGCACGTTATCCACATGTGTGGAAGCATTCATGTGAACACACATACACAATTAACCAACTAATGTAAACTGTATATGAGTTAGATATGCCTGACTGTGACTCCTACTGGCCTGAATAATTAAATACATTTTCTTAGTTTAAGGTAAGAGACAGCTGTCTTTGACTCAGATGCTCGAAATGCCCCTGTGTAACCAGTTCTCATCTTTTCTAATAGAGAAAATAAGAGACATGAATATAGAAGGGGAACTAAGTAGACAAGGAAGAGGATGGTCAAGAGTGGGAGAGGATAAAGGAGAGTGAAGGGTCTATGAATATTACCAAAATACCTTAAAATGTATAACATGCTAAAAATGTTTAACAAGCAATGTTTAGACTGTCAATTCCCAAGGTCACAAAGTAGCTATATAGTATACAGACCTCCTAGAACCACAAACCAAAAAGGAGGTAAACACCATCCCCAGTGATTAGTCCATTCCATCAGCAGATCCAAACTGTCCAAGAAAAGCTTTCAGAAGTCTTCATCCATGTCCCTATCTGGGACTGTTATGGAGCCAAACATAAGGATACTGTGAAATAGCAAGGAATGAATTGTCCTGGAAAAACTGCTTTCTATCAACTGAGGGTATCATAGCCTCAGAAACATCAGGTATCAGGGTTCTATAGCATAGAGCAGTGGTTCTCCATCTTCAATGAGCAGCAAAATCACCTGAGTGTTAAAATTTCTGGTGTGTGTGTATGTGTGTGTGTGTGTGAATGAATTCTGTGTAGCAGACAGCTTTGGTGTTCCCATGAAGTCTCCACTTGATGCTGATATTGCTGGGTGGGAAGCACACTCTGAGAACCTCTGTATAGTACCAGGAACTTTTCTATATAGGGTCAGCTAGCAAATATTTTGTTTACAAGTTATAGAATCCTTGTCATTCATTGTAGTACAAAAGAAGCCATAGGTAATACATGAATTAATTAGTGTAGAAATGTCTCAATAAAACATATATATATATATATATATATATATATATATATATATAACCACCAAATATAAGAAGTAATGTTTGGCAATATTCTAGTTACTATGGTACACAGCGAATCTATCTGTTATGCTCATGGAATCAGTGATGTAAGAAGAACATGATAATGAATTTCCTCTTGTCCACAGTGTCCACAGCTTCATTTTGGGAGACTTAGATCACTATAGTTGACTTGAGTGCTTAGAGGCTAAAATAATCTAGAGATTCCTTTTGTCACATGTTTGGCAGTTGTCCAAGATGACTAACAGATATGCTGTGCTTGGAACATAGACCAGACACCACATGTTGCTTCTGCTAATTCTTAGGATTCTCAGTGTGAGCTCAGTTATTTAAGTAGAATTTCCAAGAACCCTGAATGGACGAGGTATTTGCTTTTTATTGACTTAACCTTGAAAACCCAAGAGCAACATTTATACCTCATTCTGTTGAACCTCAGACTCACTCAGAATGAAAGAGACAGTAAGACTTCCCTCTGATGAAGAAATGGCAGTAACACAATTATAGAAGAGCATATTGATGGTGGACGTTTATGGTCATCCTGTAAGATACATTTCTCCCTAGGCAGATTGAAAGCAGTGTCTGTTGCAACCCTTTGAAAGATTTTTAATTCTCCTGAAGACCTTCTTAAAGGCCTACCCATGTCCTATCATTGGAACACAGAATGTAGGTATAACCAAGTATAACATAGGATCATTTCTGAGGAATTTGACTTGACCAATGCTGTCACTCTTCTGGGTCCCTGTGTCCACTTCTCTGTGCTCCTCAAGTCAATGAGGTCTTATTGATGTCCTGTTTGCAAGACATTGGACATCTCTGAAGGATGGAATGAAAACAAATTAGCAAGGGCAGAAATCCCAATTGAGTATTGTCCATCATTTAACATCATCATTGCATGAAGGACCTGGATTTCTTTTGTGTATAAGTGTAATACCAAGAGCTGCAAATTACAGGGAACTACATAACCTCTTTAAAGAACTATAGAACTTGGGGGAAATTTAAAGTAAATATACTTTTTAAAAATGGATGAGTGGCCATAGAAAGGTGCATAAAGTATACCAGAGGAAATGTATTTTTATGGTTTTGAAATGAGGTTATGATCTATCTCCACTGGATGAAAAGAAAAAGTCACCCCAGTAGAAGGACTTTTTCAGTTGAAGCTTGAAATATAAAATAAAGAAAAATGGGTGACAAGAAAGAGGAAGTATATTATATTCAGCAATTACTTGGCACCTGGTAATGCAAGAGTGGAGGTCTATAGGATCTGAGGCATCAGGAGAGAGATCGTTATGTCAGAATCAAAAATGTACTTGTGGAGAATGTAAGATAGCATGGAAGGAGAGCAATGATCACCAAGTTGAGGAGATTTCTATAGAACATCTGGTCATTTCCAATATCCACATTGTAACACTTGGAGCTATATTGGTTCTTCTATCCTGTCTTCTTCTCTACTACCTGTCTGCTGTAGGGACCATGTGTCATGGTGAGTTCTGGTTCCACTTGTATTTCTGGTAACCTCAGTCAGAACCAAGTATATACTATTGGATCATTTTTGTCACAATCAATATTGACACATTTTGTCACAGTCTATAACATTGAGCTTTGAGATAGGAATGCAAACAGCAAGGAAACTAAACGATAATGTTTCAAGTGAAAAGCCAATGGCAAATACTCTCCAAAGCATTTTCATTATTGTGAGCACCTCCCCACACCAATTAAACTATAACTTTTTAGGCTTAAACCAAGAGCAATTCTTGTTTCTAATATTTTATAGTCCCCAAATAAACCTCATTTTAGACTGCATCTTTACATCTAATTTGTCATACTACTCCATGGCAGTTGATCTGCTATTCTCTCCACTCTGTTTGGGCTTGAGTGGGGTGGTCTCTAGTTGCATGTTTGAAAGCACCAATCCATCAATACATGTCCTAATCATAGATTTCTTAAAGTTAGCATCTGATACATGAGACTGAGAAGAGCTAGACCACAGCAACATTCTTTGGGTGGTATTAGTTCTCAGATAAAGGTTAGATTAACTTATTGTCACTGACTCAATACAAACCATCCCATGTTTTGTATGTGGAAAATCACCATGTTTGCCTCACCTTGTTTGAAAGGTACCCCAATAGTATTCCACTTAATGCTAAAATATCCCATTTTTATCCTATCAACTAGTGACCTGTTTAGTTCCACATATTGGCTGGTTCAATAAATGATTACAAACTTTCATTGAGTGAATCTTGATCATTTCTCCATGAAGTAAAAAGTGCTTCCAAACATTGTTTTTATTACATGGTGGTTCAAAATTATTCTGTTGCATACGTTTTGTCAAAACACAGCTTAAGTGCATTAGGAAGTTTTATATCAAGTCAAATGAGAATTCCAAGTTTTTTTTCCAAAATATCCTTGGGGCAGAGGGGACAGGAATCATTGCTTGACTCAGAACTAGAGTCACACTATCAAGAAATACCCAAGCAGTTTTCTCTTTATATTATCATTATTAATAATATTGTAAGCAAGAAAGTGGGTATGTGTGCTTGATGTGTACTGAGTGTCCACATGTGTTGATACATGCACTTTTGGAACTCAGAGCCCAACAATCAGGAATTGGGGTTCTCCCAGGGATTGAATTCAGATCATCAAGCTTGAATTGCTAACTCTTGCACTTTCGAATCTATCTTGGAGCCCACTTGAAATATTTTCTGCAGGCCTACTAATTTAGAGAGTCCCAATTTCTTTTTGAGGCAAAGGTTTCCTAAGTGCTTATTGAGCTTAAACTGTCAGAAAACCCAGATGCAGGCACTGTAGCGAGAAAGCAGGATATTGTCTTTCATCCCTGCCACACTTACTTTGCTGCCAGCAATATGACACTACTAATCCTAATATTACTATCAATGATTAATGATGCTAATAATACTGGCTTATGCACTGCCATTGGTGTTACATTATTGAATACTTGCAGAAATACTATTGTATTTGTTGCTTTTCTCATCCTGTGACATGAAAAAATAGACACCACTTAATGTAGGGAGAGTTTATTTTGGCTTAGAGTTTGAGATGATAAAGTCTGTGATAGGTGATAGTGTTGAAAACAGGAAAGCAGGGAACATTGCAGCCACAGTCAGGAAGTAATAGGGAAAAGGGGAAGTGGGTCCAGAGCACAAAACCTCAAGAGCTGCTGGGGGTGACTGGCTTCCTCCAGCAAGGCTCTGCCTCCTATAGGTCTCACAACCTCATCAAACATCACCAACCAGGGTCCCAAGTGATCAAACATGTGAATCTATGTGGGAGACTTTTCTCTTCTAAACCACAGTGCCTATAATGTATATCATTATCTGCACTTTACAGAAGAAGGAGCTAAGGCTCCAAAGATTAAGTACTCTGTGTTTGGTTACATTATTAAAGTGAGGGTGAGCCCCTCCCCCCCTTGCCTTTAAAGTTTCTCTTAAATTGCAGTTCTTATATAATGATGTGTCAGAATCACATCACTACATGGTAGGCACATAATTTAATGGATTCTGCACCTGGCTGAAGTTGTATCCATTAAGTGGTTGAATTAATACTGAAGAAAGTAAGTTTGCTCAGAGCCCAAGACAGGCGGCTTCAGGAAGAAACGGGAGAAATGAAACATTCATAAGGATATTCCTTTGTGAAAAAGGACTATTACAATGTATTCTGGATAGAAAACATGGCATTAACTGGGGAGTGTGGTAAGATGAAGTCAAGGGTGACAATCCCATGGAGGGGCTCCCTCGGGTTAGGTTGTTCACCGTAGAGAGGCACCCAGTTGAAAGCAAGCGTGCAAGTTTGGGTTTGAGCCTATGTCTGTTTCAGAAACTATATTAAAATTCAGCTAATTTTTCAGCACTCATAAACCTTCACTTCTAACAACAAAAATTTGTGACCGTCTCTTCATTGAGCCTTTGTCTCTATCATACATATCTTTACTCATACATGGAATGGACAGGAAGCGCAGGAGACTTGATACCATAAGCTACATGTCTCTTAATCAATGGCTAATGGCATCTCAGCTCTCCAGGTGACCAGAGATGGCTCTAGGAATAGCCTTTGCTCTTCAGACCTTACCAAGAAGATACCTAGTCACCCAAAGGCATTGCTGACTGCCTGCCTCCCCTCCTTACATTCCACCTAACCTCTCTGCTCATGTTTCCTGGATTCCATTTCCAAATAAAGTAGCCGTGTTTAATAAAAACGTGGTGGGGGTCTCTTGGGGGTACTTTACTTAAGACAAATTTAAATCAGTTCCTACAGAGAGACAGTGTGAGTTAGATGCAGCCGTGAGGATCTAAGAAGCTCAGTAATTACATAAAACAAGCAACGACTGCGTCCCTGAACGAGAAATGGGATGTCGAAGGAAAATGGCCCAGCTCCTGCATATCAAGGGCTGAAGACAGCCTGGAGCTTGTGGAATTAGATTTCTGTGCTATCATTGTTGGTTATCCAAGGGCAATTTAAGGGAGTTTTGATTACTCAGGAGGAGCTTAAGATGCCAATAAAGAGTAAAACTAAAATGAGCGATGGAGAATTGGGGGGGGGGGTCAATGTTGAATGAGCAGGGAATAGAAAGGAAAAAAAGAGAAACAAGAATCCCCTTGGAGGACAGTGAAGGTAGCCCTGTGCTGGGCAGTCTTGACTGATGATTAATTAGTAACCTCTGCTGCTCACAGGACAGTACTGGTCTTGTGGATTTCCTAAAGCAAGTATATAGCTCATCAGAATGATACTCATGGCTCCAGAAGAACAGACCCTTAAGATCTTTCTGAGATAGGGTCAGTAATTCGTATGAGTTTATGGGTTTTTCTCCAGCCTTCCAATACACACATAAAAAATATGTCTTTGCCCTGCAATGAAATCTCAAATATATCTTTGAGTTGTGAATAAAAATACTGGCTTTTCTTAACAATGTACCTTCTCGTAAGTGATTCCAGCTCCATTTTAATGCCAGAGCAAGTGTAGGTTCGTTAACAAAGGAGCAGCTCTCGACATCCCAACCAGTGGCAGCCTCATTTGCGCTTGTTCAATGAAGGCACTGGAATGTGGCAGTGAGCTCACACTTCTACCAGCTTGCACTTTGCATAGCTGTTCAAGCCACTTAACACCTTTCAGCTGTCTGCAAGTGAAAAGAATGTTCCTTACAAACACTCCTGTGACTGGCACAGCTACCCAGAATGTTTATTTATTATCAGCCTGTGATTATTTGGTGTTCATTTTTTGCCCGTTAAAAATATAAACTGGTTTAAATGTTGTTAACTACGGGAACATTTGTACAGTCAGAACTTGTATAGTCAAGACTTATTTAAAAAAAAAAAAGTAGAACCCTTTGGATACAAGATGAAAATTTACACCAATTATTAGTGTCTATAGCTATTTTAATTTTGGTTTTCAGCTTATGGATAAAATATACAGTGTGGATGGAAGGGTATTCAACCTTAAAATGATGTAATTTTGTGCCATTTAAAAACTGCTAAGAACAATGTGTCATTTTTTGAATGAGCCAAGTGAAGGAGAAATTCCATGACCTTAATTCCTTCATTGGGAGTATGGGATTCGGAAAAGATAGAAAGAGACATTTAGGAAAATTTGCCAAAGGCCAAATGAATGACAATTTCATATGGTGGCAGGAATGAGTCAAAGTCGTTTTTATTCCTTAGCCCCAGTAAATGACTGATCTCAAATAGAGTAGATCATGGTATGCATTTGGCCTTATGAACAGAATCTTGTGTCCTCTCCATAGAGACCTGTATGTGTTTCTAGAACATTTGTGGCAGAGAACAAAACTGCTTTCACCTTTGTGCTGTTTCTGAATATTTCTCTTTCAACTTGATGACACAGCATTCAACAGTGATTTGCTCCAGCACCGTTTTAGAACTAGGTATGAATGGAGACTGTGCTTCTATTTCCCAGCCACCCAGACCCAAATAATCACACAGAAACTGTATTAATTACAACACTGTTTGGCTGTTGCCTTGGGCATATTTTTTAAGTAACTATTACATCTTAAATTAACCCATTTCTATTAATCTGTATATCACCACAAGGCTCTGGCTTCCTGATAAGGTTCTGGCTTCTTTCTTCTTTGGCAGCTACATGGTGTCTCTGCCTTACTTCCTCCTCTATCTCTACTTAGATCTCCCACATTGCCATATCCTGCCCTACCATAGACCAAAGCAGCTTCTTTATTGGTCAGTGGCAATGAAACATATTCACAGCATACAAAGGGGCATCCCACATCAGCTAGGTTCTGGAAATCAAGAGTAGACCAGGCACATAAAACAAAGACAGTGTCTGTGAGGTCACTCATGTTTTAAGTGAGGCAAAATATTGTAAATTTATTTCAGTAATGAACCACTTGCATTTTTAAAGAAGAGAGAAGAGATCTATTATAGCAGCTTGAGAGCTGTAATAACCAGGCCATGACCATGTGGCCTGTAACATGAGTTTAGGGAAAAAAAATACAACCTCTGAATTCTGGCCCATATTTATTACATGCTTTCTATTTTGACATCTTCGCAAAAATCTCTAAGGTAATTATGAAATATGAAAATGCCAGGTGGCTGGCACTAGAGAATTTCTCAGGAATCTACAAGGATGACCCCAGCTAAGACCCTAAGAAATAAAGGAGAGGGTGCCCAAACTGGTCTTGCCCTTTAGTCAGATTGATGATTATCTTAAATGTCACCTTAGAACCTTGATTTAGCAACTGATGGAAACAGAGGCAGAGACCCGCAGTGGAGCACTGGGCTAAGCTCCCAAAGTGGGAGGAACGAGAATATGAGCAAAGAGGTCAAGACCATGATGGGGTCACCCATGGAAACAGTCTACCTGAGCTAAAGGGAGTTCACCATCTCCAGTCTGACAAGGAAGTAACCAGCATAGGTCCAAACTAGTTCCTCTGAATGTGGGTGAGAGTTGTATGGCTGGAGCAGACTGTGGGGCACTAGCAGTGGCACCAGGACTTATCCCTACTGCTTGTACTGGCTTTTAGGAAACCTGTTCTCCTTGGATGGATACCTTGCTTAGCCTAGATATAATAGGGGGCACCTTGGACCTTCCTCAAAGCAATGTGCCTTTCCCTCTCTTAGGAATGGATGGGGGGCAGGGTAGAAGGGATCTGTAGAGGGAATGGGAGGAGGGGAGGAAGAGAGGACTGGGATTGGTTGATGGAGGAAGGTCATTGGTTAATTAAATAAAGAAGCTGCTTGCCCTGATAGGTTAAAACATAGGTGGGAGGAGTAAACAGAACAGAACGCTGGGAGGAAGAGGAAGTGAGCTCAGACTCGACAGCTCTCCTCTCGGGGGCAGACGCCTCAGAGAGACGCCATGCTCCCCTTCCTGGGCGGACGCAGGGATAGCTCTGCTCTCCGAGATGCATGTGATGAAGCTCCGACCTAGGATGGACGTAGGCTAGAATCTCCCTGGTAAGCCACCTTGTGGGCTACAGCAGATTATTAGAGATGGGCTAGTCCAGGTGCGAGAGTAAGCCACCTTGTGGGCTACAGCAGATTATTAGAGATGGGCTAGTCCAGGTGTGAGAGTTAGCCTAAAAGAGGCTAGATAGAAATGGGCCAAGCAGTGATTAAAAGAATACAGTGTCCGTGTAATTATTTCGGGGCATAAGCTAGCCAGGCGGCCGGGGTGCAGCCAGGGTGCTGGGGATGCAGCCCCGCCACCGCTTGTATTACTACAATTGGTATATAAAATAAAAAAAAATTGTTTTCTTTTTAAAAAATTAAATTAAATAAGAAAGAAAGAAAATGCCAGGTGGCCCTGTTTAAAATAGTCCTGTTAGCCAAAGTTGTTCTTCAGTAATAGAATATGGTGAGTTCAGATATGTGTAAAGTATGTGATGGATTAGAAAGCAGAATGCCAAACAAAGGAAACAGAGATTTGTATTACTAATTTCATATTGACTTCAGGTTGAATGATAATTTGATACGTTGAATTTTAAAAATATTAATTTTATACATTCGTTTTGCTTTGTAAAAATTTGTGTTTATTCGCATATTTACTTATCATTTATAATGTGTGCCTAGGGAAGTCAGCAAGGAGCTTGCCATTCTCCTCCCATTATATGAGTTCTGGCCATCAAACTCAAGTTGTCCGACTTCATGGTAAACACCTTCAAACACTGAACTACGTTACTGGCCCTACATTTCGCTTTGTGAATGTGACTAGTAGAAAAGTTAGGTCACATATGTTGCTACATAATATTTCCACCAGACAGCTCTAAGAATAAGAAAGTTAACTACCTGGACAGATTTCTGCTTTTTCATTACTTCAGAAAATAAAAAAAAAAAACTTGAGTTTCTTACTTATAATTCATATGTTCCTTGCTATAATTCTTCCAAGAGCACCACACCTGTGAATCTTACAAAAAAATGATGCCAATAAACCCATCTAATTAATGAGACCAACTATTTATTGCATACAAAGTTTTGCAAATATTCTTAATTTTATGTATATAAAACTCTTAATTTATTGTCTTACAAAGCATAAACATTCATCATATCTTCACTTTGTTTTTTACTTATGAAAGTATTAATGGTACCCATTTTGCCAATAAATCTTGTTCTATTAATAAAGCTTGCTTTAGGAAAAAGAAGTAGTTAGTTATTTGATAGGTTTCTCAAATGTCTGAGTTAAATAATACGCAGAGATAAAAACAGAATCTGCTGTCAAAGTGAACAATATTAATTTGTGAAAGCACATTTGCAACATCTCATCAGTATACCATATAAATATACTTTTTATCATCTAAGAGGTTCATATTTCATTATTTCTTCCCTAAAGCATTCGGCGGGGAGAAGAATTTGTTGGTGAGAACAGATTCATTGAACACCCAGTGACTTGGCACTGGAAGGAGGACAGGAAGGAACAAGGCTTGTTGGGATGACATCATTGTCAGCTCCATCTGGAAGTAGCCATTTCCCATCACGGAACTCTTAAAATACATAAGCTATTATCCTAAACTCTGAAGTTATAAAGATCTATGCGTAAAGTTGCCTTCCTTTACTTGCAAAAAGTATAAGAAAAGCAGAAATATAAATCATTAAAACCAATTGCTATTACTCTCACCAGGATTAATCCTCACTTCTTCTACATCACGTTTTTTTTTTTAAATGCTATTTGTTTTATGGTGTATACACAGTTGGCCTGCATATATGCCTGTGTACCAAATGCAAGGCTGATGCCCACAGATGCCAGAATAGGGTATCTGATAACCTGGGACTAGAGTTACAGATAGCTGAAAACCACCATGTGGGTGCTGCAACTTAACCCAGGTCCTCTTGAAGAGCAGCTGGTGTTTTTAACCACTGAGCCCTACCCAGGCCCTTCGTTCACAGACATTTTCTACAAAACGACCACCGTGAAATCTTAATAATGATTCTTTTAGCTCATATTTAAAATATCTGCGAATTTCCATTTCAGTCAGGATGGAAGTTTTATCTTGGTAGTAAAAGTGGAGTGAGCCCCTGTCTCTCTTCCCTTCGCTCTCCAGTCTCCATTTGGGTGATGGCTGTCCCCCACGCCTTTTGCCAGGACATCTATTTCAAAGCTTAAGATCAATGGAAAACAGGTAGGGTCAGTCTTGTGGGCACATCTGAGTCACCCAACCTTAAAGTAAACTGCTAAGTGCCTTTCATCTCTTTACCTAATTTTATTACCATGCTACCAGCTATCCAAACTCAGATTTTCCCCTGAAATTTGTTTAGTGTTTGTTCCCTGCCTCTTCTGACTAATATTGAAAAGACAAACTTTAACTCTTTCAATAATTTTCAGTAGCGCGCGCGCGCGTGTGTGTGTGTGTGTACATGTGTGTGTGTGTGCTCATGTGTGTCTTCAGCATGCCACAGTGTGTGTATGGACGTCAGAGAACAATCAGTTTGTGTGATTTAGTTCTCTGCTTTACTCATGTGGTCTCTGGAGAGCAAATTCAGGTTGTCAGTTTTGATGGCAAGAGTCCTTATTTGCCTGCCCACTGTGTTTACTTGGTAGGTTTCTTCTCAGACACCCAAAAAGCTCTTAAAAATTAAATGCCAGCTGGATAGAAGGTTGAATGAAATGTAATAAAATATCAAGACAAAGGGGGTTCAGGATGCTGGGACATGAGGTAGCAGTAGCATATAATCAAGATTTGGGGGAGCGGGGGGGGGGGGGTAATGGAGTTTTCTGAAAGATGAACTACCTTAGCAACGCATGCTGTATAAAGGAGAGTCAGCCAGACTGTCAGCAAAATGAGGACCAGTAAAGGGCTTTCCTTACATGTACATAGATCACAAAATATTCAAGTGAGCAGTAGCAAGAAGTGAGAGTGACCTGGCGACAAAGAGGACAGGGAGATAGGGGCCGGAAGTGCATGATGTCACTACCTCCTTAGCTGTGACAGTGTAAGGGGTCTCCTTTGACTTGTATTCAAACCTTGAACGCCTGATCATCCTACAAACAAAAGCATGCCTTGTGTCTTCCCGTACTCACTCCATTTCCACATCTGTGTCCCTCATGAGATTGTAAACCGAACAAAACTTCAGCGGCTGTTGCTTAGGTCTTGAATGTTCCTTTCCTTGTACTCGGATGGCGTATGAAAAGTAGGCTCCCAGCCAATGCCTGGTGAGCTGAATTGAGTCTTCTCCAGTATTATTTTATAGACCATTATCTGAACTGTTATTTGGGATTGAATAGATTATTCTAAGACACCACAGAAAGCATAAGAATAATTTATACACCATTGATCCTCCATAATAGTTACTTTGAATTAACATGGAAGACGGACATGCACAATAAATTTGCATGCTCCAAAGCCTTTCACTGTGAGAAAATACCATCTCTGCAATAAAGAAGGCCAGGGAAAAAGGGCTAAGTAGATTCTTGGGCATAGATTTCTTTTTTTCTTTTAAATCAAAGAGTTCATCGGAAGTACGCATGCTTGTGAAAATCATCCCTTCTGATAAGGTTGTTCATTTTCCAGAGATTAGTCCTCATTATATGGGTTCTTAGCACGATTTTCAAAGGCATCTCTTTGCATGACTAAGTAGAAACCAAGTTAGAGCTGATCATACGATACAAGTCTGGTGTTTATTTCGCTTCTGACTCTTCAGTGTTGCAAAGCCAATAGGGCCTGAATGGTACACCAGGCCATAGATTACCTCCCGGGGCCATGCCTCTAAAAACAGGCTGTGCTAAACAGCCTCAGAATATTGATTGTTATGATAGAAGTGTGAATAAAAAAGAAAAACAATTCAGTGATAATAATGATATATGATGTATTCAGTTGGAAAATAGAACAAGCAGATTCCTCTTTCCCAAAAATATCTCAAAGCCTTCATTTGTGCAGTTGATTTCCCCTTAGGGTGGAAATCTGTTTTTCTTCTATGTCTTGTTGATTTTCAATGTCTTTCTTTTCATGTAAAATACAGTCTGTTGATCATTAACAAGCAAATTAAGAAACTCAAATTGAACCCTAATTCATCCCAACTTGACTCAAAACCATCAGACCATTGAAAAACTTTGTTGTGAACATTGGCTTCTCTGTCTTGCTATTTCTTAAGTTCCCTTCTCCGATATAATGAAAACACATGTATAGATGACCATTTTTGAATGGCTTGGGTCTTGAAACCTGACTGGGGTGGCAAGGGAATAAAGAAGGAACAGACATACCGGTACATATACAGAAAAGTGGGAGTCAGTGGGTCTGAGTGTACTCTGGTGAAGTGGCACCAACTACTATCAACAAATCAGAACCTCAAGGCAGTTATTAGGTAGCGCCCAGAGGGAGCGATTGGGTAGTTCAGCAGGAGGTCTCTGTAGGGGAACGGTCTCAGGCTACAAACTTCTAGAAGCAGGAAACTGCTATTGCCAGATTTTGTACATACTGGTGAATTCTTTGTAAACACTCACACTTGCACATAATGTCAACATTTGCGCAGAGACCAGAGGAAGACTTTGCCAGTTCTAACCCTGACCCATGTGGGGAAGGTTTTGCCAGTTTTCTATGGGTCTGAGGCCTTGGCCCTTGATATGGCCAGCTCACATCAAACAATGTGCATTCTCTCAGAACTTCACTTGCTCCCTATAGTGAAGAAAATCTCTGTGAACTCTTTTCAAGTGTGCAAACCCATTGGCTCCCTATAAGAAACCCTGACCTAGTGAAAGCAGGAACTGAAGGAATTTTACTCATTGTCCTACTACAACTTTATTGGATTAAATATAATATTGAATTTTGAAAATTAAAGTATCCCAGTCTTCAAATTGTTTTAATAATTGCTGTGTGCTATAGATGTATGAAGGGCAGAAACTAGCTCACGTATTTCAGAATCAAATCAAAGATCCTCATTTATATTCCACTGCTTTTATCATAGCATTTGCCATTCATATCCATGTTGCTTATGGAAGTATATTTTAAATAAAATATAATAGTGCCAAGTGGTGTGAAAGAATTTCCCTAACTAACAACTAACAATTAGAAAAAAGACGGAACAACTTCCTGTTCTGATTCCTTTAACCAAGTTAATTATGGGCAAAGTGACAAAGGCAAACCTAGAGGGAAGGGCAGAGAAAAAGGTATGTAGTGGGGTAAACAAAAGACCTTGTCCATACCATGGCCGTATTCCTTACCCTAAATGTTGCACGGAAATATGGTGTGTTTTTCCATTAGCAATATCTGCAACTCTGTCCTTTTGTCCATAACTGTGGGTGTCAGCAGTCAGCAAAGCTTTTCTGATCATGCTGGCTGGCCAGCAATACCAAACAAGTAGTTCACACTGAGACCTTACCCTCTGCCAGGGATCATCCACTGTCAAAATACCTTGTTCCCCTCCTCCTGAGAATGGTGTCTCCGAAGGTATCTTTTCTGTACCACTTCTAAGAGTTTTCCCATAGCACTGAGCTCTGGCAGCCCATTACATCTGATCCACAACACCATCTTGTTGACCACCATCCCTCCCTGATTCATTCCTCCCTTGCTCCTTCATTATTTCCTAGGGTGACCTCCCAAATCAGCCCTCTGGATGTCCTCAGTGTCTGCTCCTGGTAAAATCCATACATGAAGACTGCTACTACTGCTCACAGAAGTCTATCTCTGAATTCTGTTCCTTAAAATGTCAACAGCCTCGACATTCAAGACTTTTGCTACCTATGTCAACAGTTTATATCATCATGCCACCCTGATGTGGTCAGTAACCACCATCAGTGTCTTGTCATCCCTTTCTGAGAGTTGTCGAACTCCATAATCGGAGTTTGTGTACTTCCGACGGAACCCCGCTCTTCCACACAGTTCAGACCTACTCTATGTCGTGTCAGATGGAGGGAGATAATCATATAAGTCCTGAGCAGAGGGGCGGTCTTCATCCAACTTTTTATTATGTCTAGACCGATGGCAAGGTCTGTTCTTCCTAGAGCCATCTGGTTAAAATCCGCCTGTTTAGGCAAGAGTTTGCGGCATCTTCCTCCATCTTAGCACACCAGAAAACTATTCATCATCTCTAGGCCATCTTAGAGAGCTTGGCTCTCAGGATGCTCCATTCTCCTCTGAACAAGAAGGGCTTGGTTTCAGGTGATGGATGTGAGAGTTTAGTATCCAGAGACTCATTTCTTCAGAAATGAGCCCACAGGGAGGGAAGACTTTCAAGTTCAGTGCAGCGTGCTGAGTTGGGTAAAGACGTATGATATTTTTTATGGATACCCTTCTAAAATGTTATAAAACTTACAGGTGAAGAACCCAGTAGTTTTTTCATTTAGTGATTTACCTCAGGACTAAAACTTGATGGCACATTTCTACAGTTATTAAAGTAGTAAAAATAATGATTCTCTCCATATGTCTATATCTCTGTGTCTATCTCTGCCTCTGTCTCTCTATTTCTCTCTCTGTTTCTCTCTCTCTCTGTTTCTCTCTCTCTGTTTCTCTCTCTCTGTTTCTCTCTCTCTGTTTCTCTCTCTCT
>NW_004949101.1:6361552-6368966 GCF_000317375.1 Microtus ochrogaster | reverse complement strand
TCTCTCTCTCTCTCTCTCTCTCTCTCTCTCTCTCTCTCTCTCTCTCTCTCTGTATGTGTAATGTGTGTGTGTGTACTCTAGAAGTAGAGCTGGAAAGAGTTGATCTCTGTATGATGTCTTTGGACAACTAAACAATCTCCATCCCACTATCCCCTGGGTGATAAAGAATGAAAGGGACCAGACAGAGAAGAAGGGGACACTTCCACTGGAGTGGTGGCTTCATCATTTCTGTGATGACTGTCCAAATACTAAAAACTTTACTAACCTCTCCACAGAGCTGAGGCCAGGCTTTCCTGAGTTACTATGGCCTTGGTTTCACACAGAGAGCATGAGTCTGCATTTTACACTTTTATTCAAGTCATGCAGATTTCCCCTTCAGTCAGTCTGTCATCAGAAGCAGGATGGGATTCAAGAGGTTGACTGGGTTTGTTTTCCCCACTTTGTTGATGATTAGATTTCAAAGCTTTTAAATCTGAAGATATTTCAAATAATTAGTTAATTGGAGTCTGAATCTGTGAGGATTCATTAATATGTCAAACTAACACTATTTAATCAGGGGAAAGGTTATTTCTTCTCTCTGTTTCTTCTTCTTCCTTCTTTCCTCTATCCTTCTCTCTCTACCCCCCTCACCCCATCTCTCTCGCTGCCTGTCCACATGTGTACCACCCTCTGTAAACTTACATGCGTATGACTGTAGTATGAATCTACAAATAGCCCATACACATGGATGGTAAGACTCTCCACTTTTCTAAAGGAGGGGCTACTAGGTATTCAATAATTTCTTGCCCAATTGGAAAAGAAAAAAAAATGCTCATTGTCACAAAATTTATTAGACTGAGCTCTGTTAAGTTCTCCAACTACCTCATTGGAGAGACTGTTATGTAATACACACACACAGGACAAGCACATGCATAGATGTACACTCACTTGTGGGACTGAGACAGAAAGACAGTTAACCACCCTATTTAGCTCAAAATATTCTGTTCACGGACTTAATTAAAAGTGCTAGAGGTGTGGGATGCTTAGGGTACAAAGACCTATGAATTGATCCATAGGAAATCATCTCAGACCCTTGTTCCACTTAGCAGATAATGCTTCTCGTGAGTGGCCTGTGATCTAGGGTGGATGAAGTCATTTTCATATGCCAGGCCAGAAGCAGGAAATGCCCAAGGTATGCTAAAATCAGATCTTTTTCCATTTATTCATGTAAACATGCTGATTACAACTAATTTCTTCTGGCAAACACAAAACATTTGGCTATCTACAAATAAGCACAAGACTTAGTTCATCCTTTGATTTCCAGTAGTTGCAAAAATGGATTTTCATCACCAACATGCCGTAGAGGTACATAAACTGGGGGGACTAGACTAAGTATATTAGATGCAAATATATCTCACAGTTTATCAAAAAGATCTTATAACCATAGACCTTATGATTATTAAGAAGACCCGGGTGGCTGGTAATTTCAGCTTTTTTTTTGTTTTCGTCAGGCAAATATGTGTGATATAATGAATTATCTACCCTTTGACCTGACTGTCCCCCAAAGACCCTGCCATTAGCTCTTACCTGTGCCAGGAGCTATTTAATATGATGAGTCTACACAGTGGCCTTCAGTGTAGCTACAGCCTTGCTGCAGAAAGGTCTTTCCCTTGTGAAATATAGAGAATTTTGTGAAAATAGATAAATACACTTAAAACTCTGATGGTGATGAATTGATAAGTGTGATGGCAAGGGCTTGGTCTAATGGCTTAAATGAGGTGCCATGTTTCCTGCCAGCAACTATTCAATACCTCCTTATCCACTCACAGAAAAAACGAGACTCATTACCTTATCTCAGGGAGTTCACTGAGAGCAGAGGGCAAGGCTTCTTAAGCCCTCCACATTCTTCTCACACGCTGAGAGCTCAATTAACATTTCTTGTTATAGACCGTTTATTGGCTGCTGTTTGATTTGGTTGTTTTTACTGCACACAGAAGCCACAGCGTCTGCTGGAGAAGGAGTGCTTCATGTATTCAATTCTCTTTTAATCAAAGCAGAGATAGAATTCTAATAAAAAAAATCTTCCAAACAATTTACAGAGCTCATTATTCAGCTAGAAGAATGAGAAAGAATGATAGTTGTTTGGCTCTCGTTCTCTCTCTGATAGAACATTCTTGTTAGATTCATTATAAAGATATTAGACTCTCATAATTGACCAGTCTCCCGATTGTGACTACCAAGAAGTCTCTTGTGCAGATCAGCTTGCTAAGGCAGGTTGAGTGTAAAAACCATACTCTCCTGGAAGCCACTGTTAACTGAGATCTGGGTTGTGCCTATGAAATCATACTACATGACCTTCAAGTAAAGCCTACAGTTCTTGACTTTGGTACCTCATTCTTCATCATGGACAATACCCATTGGATACTGTTCATTCTGTCTCGCTAGTCCATCTTAAGTCTGTGTTTTCTCCATCTTCAGTGTCAGCGTCTTCACATTGTCTCCTGTCATAGCCTGCTTGGACCACAGTCACAAACCACCCCTCCTGGTTAGTCTACTGTCCAGTTCCTCCTGCCTGCTTCCTTTATATTCTGTAAAACCCAAGGACTTAAGGGTTTCAGTTCTGACTGGGGTTTTTTGAGTAACCCGTTGGTCTCAAAATGAAGCATGGATCTACCTTCAATAAAATGTGGCTTACCCCTCACGGTCCTGAGTTTTTTGCTCGTGCCTGATGGCTCTTCAAGCTGATGAGGGAGAGGGACTTGATCAGGGGAGGGGGAGGGAAATCGGAGGCGGTGGTAGGGAGGAGGCAGAAATCCTCAATAAATAAATAAATTTAAAAAAAAATAAAATGTGGCTTAGTCTGACTTGCCGTCTCTACCTTACATTGCTGTGTGTGTCTTCTCTGTTTCCCTCTCTCTCTCTCTCTCTCTCTCTCTCTCTCTCTCTCTCTCTCTCCCCCTCTCTCGTTCTCTCTCTCAATATATGATAATTAAATGTGACAACACTACACTTATTTTTCCTTAAAGATTTTCACCTTGGCTTTTTCCTTTCTCTTAGTCCTTCACTCATTGGTAAATCCCTGCTCATTTTTCAGGACTCAGAATAGGTGTTTTGTTCTATTTTCTTGCATCTTTGGTTCCCGGGACTAGTTTTCTTATTCCTTAGGTATGGACTAAGAGCCAATGAGCTAATAGATTTGGCCTCTGCAGTGTCCACCCTTTCAAGAAAGTTACTTCTAACCTCTTCAGTTTCCTGCAGGGTATAATTATAGATCCCCAGTCGCCGATACTTAGTGCTTACTCTACAAGTGTTTGCTGACAATGAGTTAAGATGGTAGAACTATTGGAGAAAAAGACAGTCAAAACCCAACTCTCCAGAATGCCTTCTGAATGTACACCCAAAGCAGAAGAAATCACCATCTACCAAAGATATCTGCACTCCCTTGTTCACACAGCATTATTACCAATGGCAAGATGTAGAAACAACCTAGCTGTCTGTCAGTGGGAGAAGAGCTAGGAGTGGTGGCAAACACTTGGCAATCCTAGCACTTAGTTGGTAGTTACAGAAGGATCGTGTGTTTCAAGTTAGCCTGAGCTGTATAGTGAGGCTCGGTCTCAATAATTAAGGGGTGAAGCGTGGAAGAGAAGGAAGGAAGGTGGGGAGGAACGAAGGAATGAAGGAAGGTAGGCAGGAAGGGAGAGATGGAAGGAGAACGACAAAAGGAAGAAAGAAAAGTAGGTAGGAAGCTACTTAAGCAATAAAATATTATTTTGCTATGAAAACTAAGACTGTGGCCTTTGCCTAGACCAGATAATTCTAGAGAACATTCTGCTAAGTGAAATGAGCCAAATATAGAAATAAAAACGGTATTTGTGGCTTCTTCCTAAAAATGGGGGACAGGTATAGCAAAAGAGGAAAACTGTGGTTAATAAAGGAGAGATGGGAAATGGACAGGTACAGGACAAGGGGTTCATCTGTTTGTTTTGTTTTCTTTTATAAAGGAGCATGTGTGTGGGATGAACGATCTAGAAATGTAATGTATAAAATGAAGGCTGTAGTTATGTAATTGTGTTCTAGCGGGTTTTGTGGTTGCTGCTGTTAAAGGGTTTATCTCGTCACAGAAGGAGTAACTGAGATGGCAGATATATCAAGTTATTCCACTCTAACCACCTTTGCTCTTTCCTTGTGTATCCCATGACATCAAACTGTAAACTTTATAGACAATGCAATTGACTTTTTCAAAGCCAAGCAGCTCTTTAGAGCCTGAGCATAGGGCTGTGGGAACCTGGTCCAGGCACAAAGACAACCCTGCTTCCTTCTTGCAGTTGAAGCTACATAACTCAGTATTTGAAAAGGGGCCATGTCTCTAATTTAAACCCTGTTTATATGGTCTGCATTAAGTTCTACCTATTCCCAGCAGACTGTCAGGATAAAGGAGGGTATCTATAAAACAACAAAAACTCTAACATGTTTCTTCTTAAATTGTTTCTTTGCCCCTGCCTTTCTTCTCAACCAAGAAACTCAACCACAGGACCTCCTGATCACGTATGCTAGATTTTAGCTTGATTTCACTTTCTTAAGACTTACTTAATTTCCAATTATGTGTCTGTGGTGGTGGTGGGGGGGGTAAATGCTCACGGATACAGTCAGTGCCTGTGGAGGCCCGGAAACAGTATCAGATCCCATGGGGCTGGGGACACCGACTGTTGTCAGCAGCCCAGATATGGATGCTGGGAACTGAGCTTCTGTCGCCTGCAAGAGCAGCAGCAAGTCCTCTCACGGCTGAGTCAGCCCTCTGCCCTCTAGCCCTGCTGTTGCCTCACACCCATATTCATCCAAGACTTTCTGCTGTGTGCTTGGTAAGGAACCTTTGTGCTGTGCCAACACTGACAGAGAACTGGTCCTCCGGCTTTAGACTTCAGTGTGTGGCCAACAGGAGGAGCTCCTGGCTCACCTGCCATGGTGGAACACCTTCCATAGAAGGTAGAGTGTACCTTTCTATCCATGTTGGTCAGCTAATAGATCAGCTAGCACAGTGCCTTCCAGTACCTTTCCTATGGGATGCTTTTTTATCCTTTCAGTGGTATCGTTTAGTGAGCATAGTTCCTAATTCAATTAAATTCAACTCTTCTCCTTTATAGTTGTGTAATCTATATGGTCTCTTAAAACATTATGTGTTGTCATCCTGTGCTGGAGTTGGAAATGGTTAGTAAAATTGTTTTAAAGTATCTCTTCATTTGGCTCTAGAAGGGTTCCAAGGTGTCCAAGAAGATGTTCCCAGCTAGGTCCTTGGGCAGCAGAGGAGAAGGTGCTTGAACTGGCCTTATCCCATAGCCACATTGATGAATATCTTGCATATCAACATAGAACCTTCATCCGGCGATAGATGGAGATAGAGACAGAGACCCACATTGAAGCACTGGACTGAGCTCCCAAGGTCCAGATGAAGAGCAGAAAGAGGGAGAACATGAGCAAGGGAGTCAGGACTGCGAGGAGTGTGTCCACCCACTGAGATGGTGGGACTGATCTAATGGGAGTTTACCAAGACCAGCTGGACTGGGACTGAGCAAGCATGTGATCAGACCGGACTCTCTGAATGTGGCTGACAATGAGGGCTGACTAGGAAGCCAATGATAATGGCACTGGGTTTTGATTCTACTGCATGTTCTGGCTTTTGGGGAGCCTAGTCTGTTTGGATGCTCACCTTCCTAGACCTGGATGGAGTAGGGAGGTCCTTGGACTTCCCACAAGATAGGGAACCCTGATTTCTCTTAGGACTGGAGAGGGAGGAGGAGGAGAAGTGGGGGGAGTGGGAGGGAAATGGGAGGAGGGTAGGAGGTGGAAATTTTTAATAAATAATAAAAAATACAAAAAAAATAAAATACAAAACATTCAAAAAACAAAAAAAATAAAGTATCTCTTCATTTTTAAATTCGCTATTCTAGAGGTAGATTCTAAATAGTCAGAAGCCTTTCATTCTTATTGTCTTACTACCTCATCCTTCATAATATAGTACAGATTTTGTGTAATTTCATGTATTTCAATCTGCTATGTCTTGAAAATTGTTCCATTCCATCTTTCCACGTGAAGTTCAGATACAAATTGTACCTTTGATTGCAGAACTAGGTCCAAGGCATCACAAAAGCTCACAAGGCACATTGCAAGTCTCTCAGATTGTTGCTACATGAATGCCTTGTCTCTTTCAGTCAAAAACATTATGTAACAAGAAAAGTGTATCCTCATTAATCATTAGAAACATCAGAATGCACTTTGAGGATCAGGAAGTTTGGGACAGGTATACCAAGGTATAGGTAACGAGATAAACAAAATCAAGGTCCAGTCAGGGAAAACAATCCAGCTTGAATCCTGGAGAGCTGTGTGCATCTTCATAGTAAACAAATCTAAATGAAGCTTAGACATGCGACAATAATGTTTTAATAAAAACTCTAAGCCAAATGATATATATTATTACCTGGGGTTTTATTATGCATAATAGATTTTTTTCCTTTATTTCTTCCATGGATACTTTATGGAAGGATTATGATTAAATATATCTTCTTTGATATCACAAATTGTGTTTGTTGATAAAAATTTTTAACTTGTAACAGTGAAAATGAAAGTAACTTTGCACTTTTTGAAACTTTTACTGCATTTACATAATGATAATGAAAGAACTGGTAAAAAAATTAAAAAGTAAACTTTTCCTTCTTATTATAAGAAAGTTAATCTTTAAAACAGTATTCATTTCAATAATTTAGTTGGTATTTTCTTACTACTAAATTACTCATAATTATTGTATAATATAATCATATGGACTAACCATATGTTTTTCATGTATGTACTTTAATCAATATCCCAGTGGGTGGAAGAAAGAAGCAAATTTCAGAGAGTGGGAAAAGATTGTGAAGTAAGAATGAATACAGAAGGTAGAAATAGAAAGAAAGCTGCACTCTCTGTATTAGTGGCAAATTCCACGCTAAATAACAGTCATTCTCTGTTCTGAGAGCCTCCTTAAATAAGATCCAGTTAATGCTCACACAGGCCACGAACCAGTTAGCACATTGGTCTTCACTCTGACACCTTTAAGTAAAGTGCTGACTTGAATCCTTTGTAGCTGAGAATGGCTTATGACCCACCAACAATAGCTTCCCTCCTAAATCTACTTCACAAATGCCTCATAAATGTTTGCTTGGGTCTTTTATTTAGAAACAGCATGGATAAATATTTGAAAGGGCATCACTAATGACAAAGAAAACGTGAACTGTAAAATATCTCTAATGAATGCTTTAAAATCTGTACTCTTCAAAAAGAGCTGGCTACAGAGAAAGGAAATGTCTAAGAACAGCAGATGAGCTGTTAGGACCTGAGTGCCTGTGTACATGGTGTGTGTGTGTGTGTGTGTGTGTGTATGTGTGTGTGTGTGTGTGTGTGTGTG
>NW_004949101.1:6272768-6361452 GCF_000317375.1 Microtus ochrogaster | reverse complement strand
TGTGTGTGTGTGTGTGTGTGTGTGTGTGAGAGAGAGAGAGAGAGAGAGAGAATGCACACATGCATGAGCACACACTTTGTGAAGCAAATGGTATTTGCTGAACAAAAAAGAATTGTATTCAACAGGCACATCTGCCAGCAGAATCTGAGGATGCGGTTTAGATTTTATAGCCATAGAATGACTAGATTGCTTTTCAAAGCACTGCATCCCCCCAGTGTTTTCATTTCATTCTTTGATCAAATATGTCAGGCAAGGAAGAAAATGATCATTTATTTCTTTTGAAAATAGAAAGAAAAGGATTTACATTAAATAGCAGTCTTCATGATATCCGTGAAAGTTTCCAAGTATTTATCAACATGCCTGCAACTGCAACTGCAGTTTACCTAATCAGATTTGCATCTTCAGTAACTTTGAAGCTTCCATCCTGGAGGTGGTGGAGTTAATCCAACCCCGGGGGCCAGCTGTTCAAATGGGCATATGGCTATGTAATTGTCCTAAGATGTCCTTGTGTCTGATGGACCTCTGGCTTAGAGTGCAATGCTGTTAGTACTTCCAAAGCATATGAGGAGACAACCCCACTTTATTAGTGAGATTACACTGGCCATGGATGGTTGGCTGTCTTGATCATTTGCAGGCCAATTTTGAAGCCATTGATAGGGTCACTGGGCCGCCCAGTCCAATTCAGTCATTAAGATAACTGGAGGAACCAGACTGTAAAATGGTTGGTCTGGTTATTTCTTAATGATGTAATTGCATCGACCTCAGAGAGATCACATTAATTGCTGGGAAATTGGTAACTGTGGTGGTCTCACCAATAAACTCAGCTGTCAGTAAGGGGCTTGAATTGTCTATATACCTATTTGATTAACTATTCAATTTGCTGTTACCAATCTTGAAATGGGAGTGTTGGCTTAATTTTGTTTTTTGTGGCCCTCTTAGATGATTTACATTTTTTAATGTGCATTCATTTATTTCTTTAATTTAAATACACTTATGACATAGCAGTGATATTGAATGCTATTTTAAGATAAGACTATTTTACCTGCTTGCATAAGTTTCTTTATCAAATCCATAGGCTTTTGTGGAGATCTGGAGTGCAATTTGTTATGTTCCAGAATATTACTAATAATGTTAGTATTAAGGCTAGATGAAAATTGCAAGTCTGCAAAATAGGAAAGAAAAACATCCTTTTTCTTGAATACCTTATCTGAGGAGCTCACTACAAGGTATTTACCGTCTTTCAAAGCATAGCAATTCCAAAGAGTGTTCTTCTTTGCTGAGTGTCCTGTGGAGAGCAAGGTACCTGAGGATGAAGCTATGAGCAAGGAAATGATGTCTGTAATGCCTTGAGGAGTCAATATGGAGTCAATAAGCATTTCGGCTCTCCCCCACCTATCAGGTAATAATGGAGAGAACTCTGCAATCAGGTCAGATTTATTAACAGCAAATCAATGAAGTACACTCACAATACAGAGCAAGGCTGCAATGCCACTACTGAGATGCTGCTCCTCTAGTTCCCAGTGGCATCAGGAAGGTTCGAGGAAGATCACCAAGCCATGGCCTCAGCAAGCCCTCCTCAGTCCAAGAGAATGATGTTCACCTTGCCCAGACTTTTATTTGGATATTCTGATCACGTATCTTCCTCTGTAAATCTACGCCTTGGCCAAGCAGTTTCTCATAATGGTCAGCAGAGCTGTGACAGAATTCCTGCAACATTTCCCCATTTTGTCTAATTAAGAAGGACATAATAAAACTATGTAAAATAAGAACTATCACCTAGTGTTTTCCATAAAAGTTATAACCTTAACAAAGATGATACTATATACAACAAGAGAGATTATTAATCTAAATAATTCTAAATGCTCAGACCATAGGTAATTGCAATTTTATAGAGATTACTCCAATAGCTGTCCTTTCCTGATATGTCTTTAGCTATGATTTGTGAGACTCGTAAATATGACTATCTAATCTCTAATCCCATCAGTGACCTGAGAAGATAAATAATATTACACAAATAAGCAGGAAGTACAGGAAATGACAGAAACAGTTGGCTGCCTGGACAGTCACCCAATGTTTCTCTGCAATGTATGAAAGATCCTTTTCAGAATCAGGAAATTTGAAAGACTGGCTTACCCTGCCTTGGTAAAGTTCATTATTTGTGTCCTTTTTGTCCACATTTAATAGCGTACTTACTGTCAGAAGTTGAGACCAGGCAGTTTCTTGCCCAATAGGCCAATATTGTCAAAAGGAAAAAAAAACCATCATATTAGGTGTCTTCTATGCCCATCATCCTCTTAGGAGTAGATCACTGCTGCCAGGGGCAGACATAGCTTACATCAAAAGAATTTTAAGTTATTAAAACTTTTAAATGCCATATTCTATAGTTCTTTGGAATGTTTGAAGATTGCCTATCTATTTGGAACGTATCTGCATACCTAGAAAACCTAACTAACATGACTATAAGTTAGACAAACATGGGTGACTATTAGCCTGTAATTCTTATTAATCTATATAAATTGACTCAAGCATCACATTATATATAAATACATAAGCTTTAGAGATAACACCTTATTCAAAATAGAAGCAGACTTACAATATAAGGACAATAACTTCAAAATTGTGACAATATACAAAAATATCTTAACCATATGTAGGAATTATGATGCACTATAACAAAATAACATTTATTTGCATCAATATACAAAGAAATCCTAAACAGAAGTACAATGTAACAAAATTATTTTACATTTGCATCAATATGCAAAAATATTTTTTAGAAAAGTAGAAATATAGATAATATAAGAAAGCTAAATTTGAATTTGTATCAATATACAAAAACATCTTAAACAGAAATAGAAGCATATATAGAGTGTAACAAAAATATCTTTGAATTTGTATCAATATACAAAAATCCATACCAATGTAAATTATTTAGAACTGATAGTTGTTTTTTTAGTTACAAGTAGATTTAATAATCTACCTATTAATTCTATCATATATATTCTTAATGAAATCCCTGAGTTTAGTGTCTATTAAACCCCCAACCCTATAGGAAATATCTTACCAACCCCCTACAGATGACAAGTATCCATAATCTTGAGAAAAACCAGAAACTATTTACCCCACCTATTGGGAACTTTA
The DNA here is from genome assembly GCF_000317375.1 of Microtus ochrogaster. Lineage (NCBI taxonomy): Eukaryota > Metazoa > Chordata > Mammalia > Rodentia > Cricetidae > Microtus > Microtus ochrogaster. The sequence goes on along the minus strand of NW_004949101.1, from coordinate 6,358,311 downwards.
ATATTTTATTCTTAGAATTACTTCCTGGCTGTCTGAGGGGCAACAGTATCTCTATGGGACCCTGTGAAAACATAAAACAATGCCTAAATCTTAGAAGGACTAACTGCAACATTTGTAGCCAGTCTGAGAAACAGGGAAAACTTATCTGAAGTTGTGGCTGGAGTGGTGCAAGAGCGCGGACCATCTCAGCTAACCAATTTGGAACTGTCCTGATCAATTCCTAGTCCAAACTTGATCTTAGAGTGGTGTTTATCGGTTCAATGGCATTATTATGATTGATTGTTGAATCATTGTTGTGGGGCCCCATTATCCTCTTGGAGACCTCAGAGACTGCTGTTAGGAAAATTTAAGATAGTATTATACCTAAAGAAAGGTTCTGAAGAGTCTAAATAAGTATGAGGGTAAAGAGATTTGTGACAACAGTCCCTAGGTTTGGGTTTTCTTCTGTCCTGTACCATGTGACTCTTTTGATAGGACACAGAGACTCTGAATTTTTCTTCTAACAGCATGCTTGGTTTAGAGAAGAAGAGAGCTACATTCCAACTTCAAAGCCAGTGTTAGTTCCTAATCATGGACAACAAACATTTAGAGAGGTAACCTTGTAGTTGGACCATTAGGCCATATTTTTACCTGATAATTTTTGTCTGGTAGTTCTCCCTTCTTCTTTAGATGTATGTATGTGCAAATGTCTTTGACTTCTTCAAGATGGATATTTTTATTTTCCTGTAAAGACAAAAACAGAACCCTGCCCCCACCCTAATTTGGTGAGTTTTCCTTTTGACATGTTGAATCATTGTGTTGGTTGATGAACTATCACTTCTCCTTATCAAGGAAATTTAGTAAGGAAATAGATATAATGAAATGCATACTACCAGGAATTATGGAAATTAATCAATCAAACAAATAACACATCAGGAAGTAACTTTTAAGATACATTCAACTACCTGTAGCCTCATAACAAAGGAGCATAGACCAATGACAGTTTGGGCTAATATTTTAACCAGAACAAAGAAAAATGAAAGAAATATAATGAGAGAGATTAATGTTATCACTATTTCCTTCTCATGCACCATCTACACTAAAAGGTGGTCTCACCCTTTCTTTCCTATCACATGGGACCTTATGACTGCCCCCTTACCACTGTAAACATAGAATTGGGATGTCTCTGAGCTCCAATGCTGCAATGTTCAATCTCAGAACACTCCTTTCCAGACCGTAGTTACCATGACATGATAAGCTCAGACTACAAGGAGATACTATATCTAGACAGTCTGTTTGAAGACCAAAGCCAAGAACTTAGCACCACTGAGATCCAAGCTGATCTCTGTCAGCTATATAAATGTAAAGATGATAAACACAGTAGCTTAAAACCTTCAAGCTCTTAATTGGAGTGCCTCTAACAATACTAACAAGAAGGGTTTGCACCAATAGCATGCACTCACCTAGATAAGTAGCAACAGCACCTGTTTTCTGAGGAAAATTAAGTCTGTATATTCTACACTTTGGGAGTTAAATAGTTTTTCTTTTATGTATGATGTCCAGAATAAATAAGAAGTAATATATATATAGATATAGAGATAGAGATATATGCCTTTAATTTGAAATATAACTATTATTAAAAATATCTTCATGTACAAGATATGGTTTTATAATGTACTTATTTACTTTTAAAGTCAATTTTCTGCCCAAATCTGGCTTCACAGTCTCAATAAAAATCCCATCTTTGCCAGAGTCTTGATAACAACCAATTTTTTCACACAGTTAACAGTGAAACAAACAGTTCTTCACAAGCTACCACAACTTACCTTTAAGTCTCTGTGATTGCTATAAAATAAAACCTTAGCACAAATAAGAAATTCTGCACATGATTCTGGTAATTTTTAATGTAAGAAATAGTATATATTGATCAATCATGCATACCAATACATGTGTTTGGGAAAACATGTCTTGGCATATTATATTCATAAGCAATATTCACTCACTTCAAATTTTTCTGCACACTGCTAAGTTTGCTGTGCACATGACAGTGCCAACTTGGGGCCAAAGAGTAGCTATGGGAGACATAGAAGGAGAAATGAAAAAACTAAGACAGATTTGGAAAACCTACTCCATGCAAAGGTCCATCTCTATGTGCATTTGAGCATGAATTTAGGGGTTTTAGAGGTTTTATGTTCATAAAAAACCTGAATTTGAGGCTGGTGAGATGGTTCAGTGGGTGACATCTCCAGAAACCATATGATGGAAGGAGAGCACCATCTATCACAAGTTGTCTTGGACCTACACATGAAGTGTTTGTGAGCATAATAAGTTGATATAATAAACATTGTAGACAGAGATTTCTGTCCAGCCTGGCCCCACAGCCGGTCAGTCCCAAAGAAACACACAGAGGTTTACATTAATTATAAACTGGTTGGCCTAGTAGCTCAGGCTTCTTATTAACTCTTACTTCTTACATTAACCCATAATTCTTGTCTGTGTTAGCCATATGGTTTGGTACCTTTTTTATTTATTTAATTTAATTAATATCTGCCAGCATGCCAGAAGAGGGCACAAGATCTCATTACAGATGGTTGTGACACCATGTGGTTGCTGGGAATTGAACTCAGGACCTCTGGAAGAGCAGGCAATGCTCTTAACCGCTGAGCCTTCTCTCCAGCCCCTGGTACCTTTTATCAACAAGGTATTCTCATCTTGATTCCTCTGTGTCTGAGTGATGGCATAGTGTCTTTCCTCTTCCCAGAATTCTCCTATTTTGGTCACCCCACCTATACTTGATGCCTGGCTATTAGCCAATCAGCATTTATTAAAACAATATAAGTGGCAAATCTTTACAGGGTACAAGACCATTATCCCACAGCAAAACATTGAAATGTCTATTTCCATAATAATTATATATTTTATGAATAAATATATCATAGACAAAATATCGTCTATGCTTTTATGTGGAGAAATCACTACTTTCTATTGTTTCTATGAAATTATTTTATTTCAAAGTCACTGAATTTGTTTTCTTCCAATTGCATGGTATGTAGAGTTATATTTGAACACACATTATCTCATCTAACCACTTTTGTCCAAGATCCTGAGAATATTGCCTGGCACATTTTTTATATATCTAGGAAACATGTAGAGGGAGCTTTGACAGTGGGCAGTGGGAGAAGTTAAGAAGCAGAATAACGTGATAGGAAAACTTAGACCCACAATATCTGGGTCTACCATTTCTTTGTTAGGGTCCTTCTAAAGTTCTCAGAATTTTTAATAACAAAACTGTGGCTGGCATATGAACTTTATCTCTTAGAGCACTAACGTGTTCTATGACTAATGAGCAGTGGGTGGACTAACAAGAGGTGAAGTGAGTTGTGTTGTCATCACTAACAAGAATGCAGAGCTCCGACCTGGGGTAAATGGTGAACTAATTGGCTTTAAAGGAGCAGAACTTTTCTTTTGACTCCCCAGTTCTTGAAAGCAACATTCTTTAGAAACTATCTGTCCTCAGGGACAGACCTGCTTTGCAACATCAGTGGAATTACATAAACACTTTCCAAAGGCAAGAAATGAAACAACAATGTCAGTGTTTCAGAGAACTTCAGTTGGTTGAAGACTAATGTTTAATAATAGCCAATTAAAAGGATTTCTCCTGAGGTTGAGATTATTGTACTGAGGCAACTACATAAAATCATGAAGCACCTGAGGTTCCTTTGCCTATGAAATACCTACTAAATAAAGTATAGTTTGTACAGTCCTGCCTCCATAAGAGGCTGCAGGAAGGCACTTCAAAACTAACCATAAATGGTTAGATCTTCCTGGTAGAATGGGAGAGAAAATGTACTTTATATGCATATCTTTAAAAAAGAGGAGTAAGCATTTTTCTCGTTGTTTATTTCTTTTCCCTCCTCTGCTTTTCTAAGCATGGTTCAATAGGATAGGTTAGAAACAGTGTACAGAATTAAATATTGCAATGAGTCTCCTAGGAAAGTGGCCAGCACGTGATAAACTCTCACTAACAGATTTGAAGTCACACTGGCTACTGTTGGGGCTATTGCACTTGCACTGAATTCTGACATACTGTCTAGGAGGCTGTACTCACTTGAGTTTTACCAAAAGCCCTGCAATAGCCAAGGGTTTGAAATGTGCATTCTCATCGCAGGGGAGGAAGATCGTCTGCCTGACTGATGGCAAGGCTGAGCCATGACAGATAAGCTTCCAGGTGTGGGAGGATGTTGCAGAGGTATTTCAGATAGTTGGTCCACCTACTCCTGCCTCTCACATATTAATGACAGTCTTGAAGTTATGCAGAAGTGCAAATTAAGTTTCATTTGGGCAGACGAAAGACTTAGAATATAGTGACAATGTTAATTTCAATGTATATGCTTAAAACTTGGCTGAGGTACAGATTTTAAATGTTTTTATTGCCAAAACATGCTGTGAAATGGTGTTAATTAGCTTTCTTTTTCTGTATTGCATATCTATAACAAAAGAGCATACTGTAAGCCATAAATACAGCCAATTTTCTTTTGTTGATTGCAATAAATACAAGTCTTAGCTTATATTACTTAGCTGAGGCTTGAAACTTGTATTGTTTACTTTTGGGGTATAAATTTCTAAAAGTGACATTAAAGTAAAAGAAATTCCGAGGCCAGGTTTTAACTTAGGCCTCCTTTGTGCCTGAAGTACCACTTTCTACCCTCAAAACCATTGAATCCCACTCACGTTCCTAGGTGCAAGGTAACAAATGGTTGGCATTTGTTTTTAGGGGAAGGAAATTAGATTTCTGCCAAATTAAAGCCATGAGCAAATGTCAGAATTAGGATCTGTTAGTTAAGTGAATTTGTCATTCCACGTACAAGCTGCACTGTTTTCTGAGTGGTTTGGAATGTCTTGTGCTGCGGCGAGACCATTGGTGCACTGGATATGTTGAAGGCATTCCAACTTGCCATCGAACTTGTTGGGTTTCTAATATACTTCCAATTGTTGAACGTCTGCAGTAATGTATTACCTGTGTCCAGAAATTTTTTAATGGCTGGATAATATTCTGTTGTTTAAACATACCATATTCTCTTCATCCATTTTTCATATGAGGGACATCTAGGTTGTTTACAATTTCTGGATATTATGAATAGAGAAGCAACAAGCATGGCTGAGCAAGTATTTTTGTGGTAGGGTTAAGTGTCCTTTGGATATATGCCCAAAAATGGTATAGCTGATCTTGATGGGGCATTATTTCCAGGCTGAGGAACTGCCATGCCTATTCTATACTTGGTGTACACATCTGGGCTCTCACCAAGGGCCATGAGTGTTTCCCTTACTCTTCATTCTTGCTACCCATGAGCTGTCATTTGTTTTATTACTCTTCACCATTCTGATGGGTATAAAGTGAAATCTCAAGGTAGTTTTGGCCAATGTAGCTGTCAAACCAAGACAGATCTTAAGATCAGAAATGTATGGTTTACAAATACTTTCTCATGTCTTGATAAACAAGGAACATTATTTTTAAAACTTGATGTCTCACATGCCTATTATTTTAAAGTAATTCTCCTCAATTACGTTTAATTATTATTCAGTAAAAGTTACCTGTTCATGCAGCAGTATGTAAGTAGAATACATTGGTCAGATATTCACAGATTATTATAAAGAAAAAGAAAAACCTGGGAACTGAGTGGAAGCACATTTAAAAACAAAAGATTTTACTTTTCCTTGGAACATATTCCTAGAATTTATCCTACACAGAAATATTTCTAGGTCCTTTAGATGCAAAGTCATCTCATTCTCTTCTATCCAATGAAATTCGTTCTAGCTCCTTGTCAGTAAAACTGCATGTTCCATGTTGTTCTTCCAGCTCATGTTTTAATTAGTCCCCTGCTACAAGCTAAACAGGCTCATTTAAAGAAAACATGAGTGGGAAAAGAAAAACATAAAAAAAGAATAAAACGAGATACAGCATTGTCTCCACAGGCTTTAAAGATCATCAATTATTTAAACAAGGACTGTAATCTCTTCCCCCACACCCACGACCATTCTAAAGATGCTTTGTATATTAATATTTAAGCAAGTATGCCTTTGATCTTCTTTATATTAGACTGTGCAATCAACAAACATTTATTCATACTTCACTTTTTGGGGAAAAAAATTCTTAAGCTTTAGGCATGCAGAGACAGTGTGTACCTTTCAAGTTCTATTTGGTGAGCGTGCAGGAGACAGAGATGAGTGACCAGAAAGTAGAGAATAAGAGCTATCACTGAACTATACAGGGAGAATGTGACAATGAAGAATGCAGGTCCTTTAGGACATCACAAGTTGAATCCTGGGGTATTTTAAAGGAAGGAATGCTAAAGAAAAAGAAACAGAATGCCTCTTAAGTTTTAGAGAACAGTGTAATCACAGCAGCAAGAGAAAAAAATGTAGCATGTTCCAGAACCTACCGGTAGGTGTGTAGCATGGACTGGAATGGGTTGATGAAAAGTGCCAGACACTCAAGGGCCTTACGAGGATGTGTGTAGTGGTCAGTCATGGGAGAATTTGGGGGCCAATTAGCACAGTAACAAATGCTTCTCAGTTCTGTATACATATCCAAAACTAACCTTCTCAAAACAGTGAGGCCCTCCTCAGACAGACAGCACAGGGACCTATGCACAGCCCACTGCCAATAAACACAGCCCTGTCAGGAGAGCTGTGCAAATATCCAGGCTGACGTGGGTATATAACATACTGCGAGCAGGGTTTTGTCCTTGTCCCAGTATTATCCATTCGTAAACTATTGATCCCCGTGAAGTGATAGTGCATTAAACACCATGAGACAAACCAGAGTAAGAACACACTAATATAACAGCAGAAAGAGGAAGTCCTCCAAAAAGGGAGTTTTTGAGAATTGACCTTAGAGGGCCCTTCTACTGTGTGTGGGCTGTGAAATAAGAAACAGCAGGCAGTCTGGTATCAGAAGGCATGGAACTGTGTGGTTTGTTACTCGATATGGAGTTCTCTGAATCTTAGTATTTATGTGCCGAAATAAGGACGCACCATCCATCAAATGAGATCCTGTATATTAAGCCGCTTACAAACCATAAAGCTCTACTCAAATAAAGATAATAATCTTCATATATCATATATACACACATGCACATGCATGCCACACACATACACTTTAGAAGTTAATCTCGCCCCAAGATATTTTCAAGAGAAGGGAAAAATAGCATTATTTTTTTCTGTACAAGAGGAGCCTCCATTAGGGGTTCAAATATTTTTATTAGTTATGACTAATATAAATTTATCAGTGGAATTTTGAGATGGAGGATATTATGTGCTACTCAGTCGAGGTTTAAGGCTAAGAGTGCCATCGCAATGTGCAATTGCAGCCTGGCCTTCAGTGGCAGTGGTGTTAGAGCTTCCGTGTGTGGGTACCTTGCAGGTGCTCTAATCACCACAGATCCTATATACTCCATTGCCGGAGATACAGTATTGAGTTCTATTATGTGACAAAAGTTTTTTCCAAAAGGGATACACCCTAAGTCTATGTCAGATCTATTCCCTGCCAAGTCAAAGGGATGTGATTCTTCTAGGAACTTCATGAAGAAATCTGAATGCTTAAAAAATGACAGTATCTGTGCTGGCTAGTTTTACGTCAACTTACCAGAAAGCTAGAGTCATCTGAAAGGAGGGAACCTCATTTGGGAAAATATCCCCATAAGATCTGTAGGGCATTTTCTTGGAGGAGAGTCCAAGCCACACTGGGCAGGAGGTCCCGACTTCTATAAGAAATCAGACTGAGCAAACCAGTAAACAGCGCCCATCATCTCGCCTCCAGGATTGTGCTCTGAGTTCCTGTCATGGTTTCCCTTAATGATAGACTACCATTTGGAAATGTAAGCCAAAAAAATCATTTTCTCCACAACTTGTTTTTGGTCATGTTGCTTCATCAGAGAGATGGAAATTCTAAGTAGAACAGTATCCTAAAGGTCACGTGGCATATCTATAGCATGGACCTCTCATATGTGAGGAATACGCTGTGTCTGTCTTAACCCCAGGTTACCACATACCAGCCTTCTCTCCTTCTGTGGTTACTTTGCACCCAGCTCCTCTATGCTGCACCCTGCTGCCTGCTACAGCCCTTGCTCATCTTGGAGGCTCCTCTAAGCTTCCAATCACAGTCTATTCTTCTCCTTTGCATAGACTGTACCCATTGTTTGTCCCTCCCTCCTCAGCATCTAGTGAAGTACTCTGACTGTGTCACCAGTCCTCTTTAGTCTCTGCCCCTGGAGGTCAAGTACATCATTTTTAAAAAATTAAAAAATTAAAATTAAAAAAGCCCATCCTTTGCATTTTGTCCTGAAAGAAATCTAGCTAATGAAAAATAAAATCCTTCTGTAGTTGACCTATCCTCAACTGCTTGTTTCATATGTTGATATGTTTGGATTGTTTAACAAACTCTCACAGAAAATGTTATCTAAATGTCATGCTTCTTTATCAGGTTTTGCTGAACTTAATATCTAAGTATTAAACTGAGACTAGAGATGTAAATGTTGATTATTTCAACCCCATACAACATTGGTTGGAACTGCATGATTTGATTTTACATAGTTTTGATTTCAACAAGGAAACATGTTCCAAAAATAGGAACAGGACACTGATGACAAAGACAGATAAGTATGTAGAATTTTCATTTTGTTCCTGTCTTCAGTGAATTTGTTTGTGTGTGTGTGTGAATGCATGATCTTTTGCTTATATGTATGTGTATGTACATGTTACATGTTAGTGTGTGTGTGTGTGTGTGTGTGTGTGTGTGTGTGTGTGGCCTCTGAAAGAAAACAAAGCAATAGCTGATATTAGTAATCCTTTCTTGGGGTGGCCACATTCCAGGGTCTGATCCTCCCTGCAGATGCTGTGATAGGCTGCCCAAATCTTCCCTTCTGGGCTAAGGAAGTCAGTCAAATGGCTACACTGAGACAATTCCAGTGTTTCCCATAGCTGAAAGCTGTCAGCAGCCCTGGAAGGCTAGGAACACAGGTGGGGTAGTGTGTTCTGTGTATTCAGAACGAGTCACCAGACAGAAGCCAGGATGAAGGACTAATGAGTGGAACTTGAAAAGCCTGGTCACTGTCAAAGATGTTTCAGAATCAACAGAGCAGAAGAAATACCCCATATTTTTCTAATTCTTAACTGCAGCTTTCTCAGACACCCACAGGAAGCTGCAGAACTAGAGTGGGCAGGGACGAACATGTGAGGCTTCCTGACATGGACCAAAACAAGGGATACAGCTAAGGGAAAAATAAACACACAGATTACCAAGCAAATATAAGCAACTAAAAGTGAAGCCAGAGGTGGAGCATCTACTCTTCAGTTCCAGGAATTTGTCAGGATGTTTGCTGTGCACAGTGACTCCTGATAACATTTCCTTGCTGTAGACAAAGCTGGAAATGCCAGGCCCTGGTGTACATTTCCTGGGGGCCCAACAATCACAACCCACAGTTTGGCTCTAGGAAAGCCTTGAGCTTTATTAGCCTTCCTCTTCTGGCATATGGTATATAAAACACACAGAATCTACAAATTAATATTTGTATAAGAAGGCTTTTCTCCTTTGCCTGGTCCTTTAGCAATGATGTTTCATTTTATCATAACTCAAAATATTTAGAAAAAGAAAGACATGCATTTACTTAAATTTATCTTCATAGGCACTATACTATATTATGTGTCTCCAGAACTCATAAATTCGTCATGTCTGTAACTGATGACTGGAAATAGGAGGGCCAGACTGGGGTAAGAGCACTTGACTAACGCGTGCGAAGTCTTGAGTTCCATTCCCAGGACTTCACACAAAGAGATAGAATTTTTAAACAAGAATTATGTTTAAAAATCACATGCACAGTAATTGTTCATTGTTCAGCCCATTAGTATGCTCGCCAGATGTGCCTTACACTTTGACTTTTTTTTCTCCTATTCAGCCCTACACTGTACTTCATTAAATCCTGAGGTTTGAAACTGCCTCCCCTGTTTAGGACACATAGAACTTGTTGTGTATGGAAATATCCTATGATGTGTAAGCCTGTGGGAAACAGATACAAACACTACGACTTCATTCAGTGAAATCCCATGGCAAATCAGTTCAATATGCCTTTGGGAAAGACTTTGTATGGGTTTTAGATGATTTTAATAAAAAGAATTGACATCTGTGCCTTCAAGTATTTGGGGGTTTATATATACACTAAGAAGGAAAAAGAAGACTAGGGAAAGAACATACCAGGAAAAAAGATGTTCTGCGTGCAGAGCCACTGCTGTTTCCAGATAATAAAGCCTGGAGGAGCCAAGGACTTGATTTATCAAGCAAAGTTGCCTCCTCTTCAACAATGGATAGTTGCTATAGCTACTTTGCATTTCAACATAAGAAACGAGCATTATAACCATATTTCCATAATGTTCCCACATTTGTTTCATTTGAAACCTGGCTAGTGCTTGATGATTGATGACCATCCTTGAGCCAGCAATTATCATCATTCCCCTTATTGATCTTCGATACAAGCTAAGAGGAAATAAAGAAAGGCATAGCTGTTAGGTTCCTAGTGCTTTCCTTCTCTAGATGACCATGAGTCTTAGGTATCAGGACTCTCAGATGAAATGATGACCCTTAGTCTTGGGTATTGGCACTCTAAAATGAAAGGATACTATTGGAATTAGATGGCCCATCTAACCCTGTGGCACACATACTTCAGTGAATCTACAACAGAGAAACTCACCTGTGCTCTTTAAAGTGGAATCAAAACTTAGCAGACTTACTGTTTCCCAGTCATACCAAAGTCTGGCCATTATGTAACGTCATAAATGTTTTCTAGCATTCATATTTTTTTTTCAAACCCCAAATCCTAAACTCTTCTCCAAGTATCTGTGTAGACAGAAGTTTCTGTACCACCTGATCCCTCAGCCATTCAGTCCCAAATAAACACACAGAGGCTTATGTTAATTATAAACTGGCCTATTACTCAGGTTTATCACTAACTAGCTCTTATAACTTATATCAACTTATAATTCTTATCTATGTTTAGCCTCTTGGCTTGGTATCTTTCCTCAATATGGCATTCTCGTCTTGCTCCCTCTGAGTCTGACTGGTGATTCTGTCTCTACCTTTTTTCTTCCCAGAATTCTCCTCGTCTGTTAACCCTGCTTATATCTCCTACTTGGTTACTGACCAATCAATGTCTTATTAAACCAATACAAGCAACAAATCTTTACAGTGTACAAGATCATTATCCCACAGCATTTCCCCCTTTTTCTTTTCAAAACAAGAACCCTGAATCTAATCTTTTTTAACTTTTTTTTTCCTGAACTTTATCCATAACAACTTGTAAGCAACACTCTAAACAAAGACAAACATCCAAAATCCTTTTTTGGGGGGGGGGGGGAATGTGGGCATAGTTTTCTAGAATACTTCCTGCTGATTAGGAGCACTGGTAATCTTTGGGCGTCCCTGAGAATATTTAGGTGTATGGGCTAATTTTGACTGGAGTATTCTGTGAGGGTGGATCTCCTCAACCAGTCACCTTAACTGTTCTGGATGTAGAACTCAGAGGAAATTTCAACAGAGCTGCTCTGAGGCATTGGATCATATGGGCCATCTACTCCATAAGAAATTTTTCAGGGGGTCTTACTCGATTGAACCTATAGTAAAAAATAGATGCACTAATGTTACAGAGAAACACTGGGCAACTGTCCAGGCAGTCAGATGTCTGTCACGTCTTGCATTTTTTAGAAGTTGCTTGCTTGCTCAGGTCTTTTATGGAGTTGAAGACTAGATATTCACAGTTACTATTCTCTCATATGTTAACTAAGAGCATATCAAGTAATAGATTCAAAATTTTCAGAATAGGACCATTATTGGGGTAATCTCTGTACTTTGCCATTTACCTATGATCTAGACATTTAGTTTGTTTTTATTGGTTGTAGTTCCACTTTTGTTTATGTTATTGCCCTTTCTTTCTCCTGAACAATACTTGATAATCATTTTTTATTGCATTAAAGTTTTGTATTAGGTTTATAGCCTTCTTATTTGGACAAAAAGGGGAAATGTGGTGGGTATTTGCACCATTCATGACCTCAGGAGATCTGACCCAATAGAGGTGGTGCTTCTTATCTGTCTATGTGACCTCTTATAAGGAAGGAGGGAGGTGGTCATAGTCTCTTGGGTGATGAGACCAGGTCAGGCTGTATGAAGCAGCATGTGATCAATCCCCAGCTTTCCAAGGACTATGCAACTGGATTTACCATATCCTGAGTTTATGAATGTTTCCCCTTTTATATCTTAATAAATCCTTGACACCCCTTAAACCGATACATATGGATTTCTCTTAACATATCTCTGTTTCTTAAGGTCAAAACCAAATCCCAGTTCTCTGAATGGCTTGTTGACAATCTCAGTAAGAGCCCCTTCTCTCTCCTTTCTGCACCCAGAGCTCTGAATTAGAACATCATTTGCTTTACTCATTGCAAAGATTTTTCTCCATTGCCATCATCTTCTCTAATCATTTTGCTATGTGTTTGTTTCTTTGATTGAGAACTTGCTAGACATCTGATGAGCTGAATAGTTTTATGAGTAATTGCGCTGTGGTAAACACTGAACTTGATGGTATTCCATCCCAAGGACAGCCCCAATGATCTTTACCTCTAAGTATCCATGGTCTTGTATTGTCCCTCACCATTATTGAATCGACAAAACATGGTGGTGTTAAGTGTATGTGACTGCTGAACCAGTTCCTATGAACTTCCAGTTTTTCTTGTCTGTAGAGGAAGACTCCCGTTATATTAGTACAATACCCATTTAACCACAAAGGGAATTGCACATGGAGAGAAACTGAAATTCCTTCCTGCCAAGAGCCAGTATCTATATGTAACTTATATGAACATCACATTATAAACAGTCTGATATTTGTCAAACCAATAGGCTCCTGTAGCCCACTAGACTGATGAAAATCCTATAGCAGAACCCACAGCCAAGCCTGTTTTATTTAAGCTCCAAATTCCTATAGAAACTGAGCATTAAGGAGAAATTAGTACTGTTATAAGCAACTAAATGTGGTAATAAATAGAATAAATAACTAGTAGAAATTCATTCTTTCATCTCCATCCTTGGGATATAATATTGCAGAGTGAAAAAAATACTTTGAGTCAAAAGTTATCAATAACATCCATTATAAGTGTTATTAACATGCAACTACTATATTAATACCATTAATAACTTAGCATTCATTCTAATTAACATATGCAAATGGCATGCTATTAATATAATGAAATTAGTAATAACACAATTATTAATTTATTACCAGACTAATTTAATAAATACTAATTTTCTTATCTCTGCTTATAAATGGTATATTATTATTCTTATTTGAATGATGAGGAAACTAAGGCTCTAGAGCAGTTAATTTGTTAGGGGAAAATTAATATGGTTATGAGTCATGAGTCAAGGTAAAATCTGTCTTAAGCAGGATAAATTAAAGTTTTGATTTTCTCATCTGTATAAGAGATGCAGCCATGCTGACCCTGTACTACTGTTGCGATTATTTAAATCAGATGAAATCTGTAAATCTTCTTGCAGGATACTTAGAAAATGCAGAAGAAACAAATGTCCTGGCTCCTTCCCACCCTTCCCACTCTGTTCTGTGTCTCTTCTCTTAGAAGAGAGAAGACTCCAAGACATGAGACAGAGCTGCCAGTGGCAGGCAACCTAGGTGGGATAACAGACAGATGACATTCCCATGCGGGATTCAGGTCCTGCAATTGTATGATTTGGGTGTGTCTCTTCTATTTCCTGTGGAAGAAAATAAAGGGGTTTTAGCTCAGTCTTTTTTACTATTTTCAAACCCAGATCAAGAATCTAATAACAGCCATCTTGCCTTTTGATCAGAAAATGGAAATTGCAGAGCTGTTTCCTTCCTTATGTTTGGGAAGGCAAGTGGATTTGATGCAGATGTAAATCTCATTGACCACAGAATGAGTTGAAAAGTATTTGCAATGAAAAACTTCCTTATGACTGACATACATGCTCCTTCGTAAAAGCCTCCATCTTCCGCAGAAGCACCTTCATTACAACCATTTGGCAGTCAGTTACGTGGAATAGAGACAGAACCTTCAACTACGAGTATTCTTTTCACCTTTATTCACAATTAAGGGCATGATCTTTTCAGAGACAAATTCTGTTGAGCACATAAATCCACTCAGATTGGCTTAGTTTCATATGGTTGGAAGGTACATACCTAAGTATGTATCTTAGTTTTAAATTAGTTTCTGCAGTTTTATAACTTGTAGTGTGTTCCTTTTATTCATGTTACAGAAAGCTTTCAGGGAATAAATAATGCATTGAGGGGGTTGACTGTCCATCAGAGATTTGGCACATGAATTGCTGGTAAACTTACCAGTTTAATGTGATGTGGCATTGGCCCCTTGAGCAAAGAGAAAGAACAGCAATGCCAAATTATAGGAAACCACAAGAGCTTTCAAGGAAGCAATATGGTTCTAATTGGGCAGAAGCTTAGCAAGTAGACCACAGCTATTTCTTTGTAGAAGGTCCAGTTATATATTATAGAGATTGTGCCTATAAGGATTGCCTTACTAAATGGAAGCCACAAGGACCAGGCCCCTCAATGTCTATTCTTGAATCAGAGCAATAAGGAGGATTGGCCTGTATTCAATAAGTATATCTTTTTTTCTCTCCTTTGTTAAAATCTGGGCTGCATGCATCAACACACATATGTACTTGGTCTACTGGGTCTTTTTACGTAATGAAGGCAATAAGATTTGATGAACTAGGGTCTACCAGAGGGAGAGTACGCATTAAAGAAAACCTTTGTGACAAACTAAAATAGAACTTAGTGATCTGCTCTGCATTTCAGAACTATTAGAACAGGCTGCAATGAAACAGAAAGTTTGTCATATGAGGGCATAGGAATATTCGAGAATCATAAACTATTGGGATTAGAGTCTAATAATAATAGATACAATTTGTTGTAACAGACAAACAATAGACATGAAAATAAAGCATAATTTAAAATCTCTTTTTAATGCTTAAGCAAAGTTAAAGCCCCATGTTTCCTAACTCACTAACTATAGAACAGTTCTTGTTAGCATGTTAGTTACACAAAATATTTACTTTTCTGTCATCTTCCTACATGCATGAATGTACTTTAGGTATAGTCACTGCTCATGACTTTCTCTTCCCCTTCTCTCTTTCCTTCTCTTATATTGTCTCCCTTGTTTCCATACAAAAACAAATCTCACTATTGTATGTGGGAGAAAACATACAATATTTGCCTGTCTTTTCAAAAGACTTATTCTATCTTCTACTGTTATTATGGACTGTAGTATGCACATATAAGTACAGTTTTCCAAGGAGGCTAGACGAGGGCTTTGGTTCCCCTGCAGCTAGAGTTGCAGGGAGTTGTGAGCCACCCACTGTAGGTGCTGGAAATTAGACTCAGATCCACTGTAAGAGCGATACATGCTCTAAACAGCTCAACCTCTCTTCAGTCCAATGCTGTCTTTTTTTTACTCTTGTTTACTCTGCTTAACACAATGATCGGTAGTTTCATCCATTTTCCTGTGTGTTAGATGGTTTCATTCTTCCTTATGACAGAATAAACTAAAGTTTTATATATACCACATTTTCTTTACCATTCACCTGTTGGCAGACACCTGGACTGATCCCACAACCTCGCTTTAATGAATATTGCACTGGAGAAGATGCATGGGCAAGTGTGCCGACTTAACTTCCTTTGGGTGTTTTCTGGAGATGATATAGCTGGATCATATGGTGTTCTACCTTGATTTTAGTGAGAACGCTACATGTTTGCTAGACTGATCTTCTCACCACAGCATGTAAGGGTTCCTTTTCCCTATATCTTTGCTAACATTTGTTATCATACAGTGTTTCCTCTAGTTCTTCCCATGTCAGGTCTTATTATTACGGTCTGCGATCTGTTTACTTTGATTTTTGTATAGAGCGAGATGCAGAATCAAGTGCCATTCCTCTGCTTGTGGATGTCCAGTTTTCTCAGTACTGCTTGTTGAAAGTTATCTTCTCCAGCATTGACTGTTGGCACCTTTGCCAAGAATCTGCTGGTTGCAGCAGCATGAGTTTATCCTTGGGTCCTCTCTTCCTGCCTATGTATATGTTTGTGTGGTAAAGCTAAGCTGTTTTTGTTCCTTATGACTTTACCAGAATTTGAACTTAAGTACTGTGATACTTCAATAATTAGTACTATTTTATTCTTATTCAGTTTTGCTTTATCTATGTGACATCTTTGGTGATTCCATATGATTTTCTTAACTTTTTTTTCTCAATTTCAAAGAACAATATCTTTGGAATTTCATCAGAGTGTACATTGAACCTGTCAATTATTTTTGATAATATGGCCATTTTGACAATTTTCCTCTGCCAATCCATAAACATGGGAAAATCTTTCCATCTTCTAGTGTGTTCTTCAGTTTCTTACTTCCAGTGTTTTCTAGTTTTCATTATAGAATTTTTCCATCTCTTAGGTAGGCTGAATCCTAGGCACCTTGTTTTCCATTTAAGTATTGTTAATTGTAATATTTATTATGGTTTGCCATATGGATATTTTTGGGTAACTTTAGCTTTTAAAATAGAAATTTGGGGGATGAAAATCCATGACAGAAAAAAAAATCTGTGAAATGTTAGCTTTTAATCTGTGTAAGAGTTGGTTTGTCCTTCAAATTTATTCTCCCATCTACCTAAATAGGTACCACTTCCTTCCTGCAGCTAACATGCCATGCTTATACGCAGGAACTACTCAGTGGCTCTGATGCAAGGGCAGTGTATCTTGTTTTGGTAGTTGCTTGGCCTTGCCCAATAGCTCTGTGGATCTGGCTGCTTGTTTTGTTTTTTTTCAAGTCTTATATCCACTCTTATCTCAGAACACCAAGATTTTCTGTTAGGTGCTGGCCGTTAAATGTTTGCAGGACTTAATAGCAGTTCTTACCTCAATTCAACCTCCTGGAAGTTGCCTGATTGCAATTTTTAAATCTATGCAGTGATTGGTCCAGGTTAGACCATTTGTGACCCTGAAGATGAAGTTTACTTATTTACTTACTTACTTATGTATTCATTCATTTAATCATTTTAGAATCCAAGATGTGTTATTTCCCTTACGTTTAATTTAGTAAGTTAAATTTAAATCTATTTCTTTAAGAAAACAAATGGGCCTGAAACAGAAGTTATCAGTGACCTTTAGGTTAAAAGGAATGACTTTACATTACCGAGGAAGAGAAAGAAATTGCTTTTATCTTAATATTCATCTCCTGGTTTCTTATCTTTCTATGAAAACTGTTTAATGTTTCCATCATGTGGAGCCCTTAATTACATCCTTACCAGATGGGATGCAAAAATTAAGCATCAATTAGCTTTTTCTGGATTGCACACATCCTCAAATTCTGTTTTCAGATCACTGCAACTTAACTCTGTGATTTATGTTGGAAAGACGGTCTTGTGGGTTCATTTCATTTCATTATCCTTCAGCAATTGTGTTTCATACCCTTAGCTATTTCCATGGAAATTGTGGCTTGATGGCAGGAGATTGCCCAGTGTAACCACATTGCAATACCTATGAGCTAAACTCCAGCAGAGCCCAGGCCGTTTTCCATGAGGTCTTGTGTATCATGCACACAAAAGCCGAGCATGAAAATAAAAGTAATGAACACCATTTTGCATTCAGCGTTGTTCTGATTTAAGGTAGACTTGCTCTTTTACGATAAATGCATCAGTGAAATGAACTGGCAGCCTGGTTTTGTTTGAGGACACATTTGTAAAAGAATGTTTTCTAGGGCTAAACGATTAGTTTAAGAACTATAATGAAAAATATGAACCCTATGGGGAATTACTTTGGATACTCAATGTATACATATGAATATATGCCTTGTACATATTTGTACATGCTTATGCATATGAATCTCACTGCAGAACGTCTCTAGTTGCCACAGGTTGGCTATCAGGTTCCTATCTATTTCTGGTGAAGATTTACAGCAAACAAGATGAGCTGTCTTTTGCCAACTTATTTCCTGACATGTCATGTGCATTTTCCTGCTTCTGTGTGTAGAATTTCTGTTTCAGTTTTAATCTCAAATATTAGAGGAGTCCTACTATTTTACCCTTCATATTTAAAAAAAAAACAAAACCCTTACAACATACCTCTCCCTGCTGAGCAGAAGCAGAAGGTCACCTAGAACATGTATAGCACTGCTTCTGTCAGCAAGATCCTAGGAACAAGAACAAAGTTCAAGCCTGTTTCTAACAGTGGTAGACTGAATCATCACAGCCAGTTCTCAGCCACTCTCCACATCCTTATCCCTGTCATGATCTCATGCTGAGAAATGAAAATGTTGCAGCTCTTAGCATTTGCTTTGGCTGTACAACTGCTTCTGACCCACGGATGACACTGAGCTGATTGTGTTGGTTCCAAAACTGGGTCTTACAGGATCATGTAAAATAATGCTTTATGGCCATGAAGCTGCAATGACAATATTCTCCAGGTGACTCATTAGTCCGGAGCTTATAACCTTAATTTAAGGATCAAATTAAACTGGCTTGAAGGTGCTGTGTCTTAAGACTGTGGACTGTGAAATAACTCTAAGACTTGGCAGATTCTCATCTTCGAGAGATTCATTACATAATCTTCTGAACCAGTATCAAATAAAATACAAATACATTAACTCAAATAGTTCTGCTGAAAAAAGGCACCATAACAAAATTAAATTAGTAATATTTCTGGGGATAGCTACAGGAGGCTCCAGAACATATCAAACATTATCCATATTTTGGTAAATTATTATTCCTCTATGGGCCTAAGTCTTAAAAAAAAATGTCATTGCTCTTGTAAAGGAAATAGCTTTTCAAACAAAACCCTCTGAAGCCTGTTGAAATTTAAACATGGAAAGTGTTTAATGACACAAAAGCTTATGTTTATATTTCACTTTTAGTTTCTAGGAGCTTCTTAGTGTCACATCATTGGGTGAGCAATGAAAATGTGACTTTGTGTGTATTTTACATGTTGGTCTTTATTATAAAAAGGCTCTCAATCAAATAAAAGAAAGAGAATAAGTCAATCCAAGGGGAGTACCTCCTCTGAAAATAGGAGGATTATGAATAAAAACAGAAACACCCAAAAAGTATCATAATAGTGTGCCTGAATAGGGAAGGAGAGAGACAGAGAGTGTGCTACAACTCAGATATGCAAATGACTTGGAGAGACTACACCCCCCTAATCTATGTGACACAGGCCATGCCCCACCTCCTTTGCCCTGAGAGTTTGCTTCCTTTTCAAGAAGTCAGCACCTGGCCTTGTCCGATAATTGCCTTATTCCTGCATATGAAGAAGATCCATAACTCAAAGTTATGAGGTATGCTGTAGTTTGAGGAAGAATCACGTAAAAGAGGAAGCACTGAGAAAAGAAATAGGCTAGAGGCAAGGGTTTTGTTTGTTTGTTTTTTTATCTCAACACTTTCTTCACCAGCTGGAACACCAGGCTCTCTATTTAACCTTCTTGAACTGTGCTCACCTTGTTTACAAGACAGAACACTTCATCATCCATCCAGATGGACACTGCCATTTAATACTGATGTAAATGGGGTGATTGACACGATTGAACGTAGAATGGCTTTAGACCGATGCCAGCTGGCATTATTATTATGCACTTAGCATCACCATTTTGAGGTTCTTACCAGTTGCCTGGGTTAAAACAAGTCCAAAGAGGTGTTTGTTTCTGGAAGTTGGATCTACTTCATTATTTTGGCAAAGTGTGATTTGTGTTCTTTCTAAACAAGCACTGTTTTTCTTGTGCAGTTTATACTGGCTCATGAGTTGGTATAGTTATATTAATTCTGCATGATTCTTTTTCTTCAATGCCTTTGCTTGTGAAATAGTATAATAAAGTGACTTCATCTAAATAAATAGACCTATTCACAATAACTGCTTCTTATGTCAATTTTTGCTGGAGTAATTTTGGTGTTGTGGACCAAATGAACTAGCTAAAAATCCATTAACTTTCAGTCTCAAGAAGGATATTTAGGGTAATTTCAGAAGTACAAACGTAAACGCCATGGTAGAATTTTCTTTGGCATGTGAGAAGTTCTACCTAGGGTCCATTTGAAAAATCAATATCATAATAATTGTATCCAAGCAAAAATAACATAGCATTATGTGCATGATTAGGGAAAGCCGTAATTGAGGAAAAGTCCAGTCACCCCCGTAAAATGAGACACATGCAATTAGCATCTGCAATGTGCAATGTTCCAGGAGCCGCTGGGTGCATGGAGCAAATCATACTATAACCTACACAAACTGAACATCAGGAATGGCTGTGGTTTCAAACAGTGAAGACAAGAATATGCAGTGTCCTGTCTCAGAACCCATGTATCTTTCTTCTTCCGCCTTGTATGCTTCATCTTGGTGGTTCCTCTCAGATCATTTTCATCTGCGTTCTCCAGTTTGGCAGAAATCAATCTTTACCTTGGAGGTTTTATGCTAACTCAAGTTCGAAACCTATGTATTACATAACATTCCTTTGCACTGTGTGAAGATATCTCACTGTGATTGGTCTAATGAAAAACTGAATGGCCAATAGCTAGGCAGGAAAAGATTAGGCAGGACTTCTGGGAAGAGAGAGGACTGGGAAAGGAAGAAAGGAGAGGTTGCCAGCCAGACACAAAGGAACCAGGACATGCAGGAGGGGAAGTAAAAATCCCAAGTCATGCAACAGCACATAGATTAATAGAAATGAGTTAATTGAAGTTATAAGGGCTTCGCAGAAACAAGCCTAAGCTCAGGTCAAGTTTTCATAATTAATAATAAGTCTCTGTGTCATGATTTGGGTGCTGGCAGTCCAAAAAACCTATTACACCTATGTGTTTGGGAGATGTATAGATAGATACTGCCAAGTACTTCTCTCTAAGGGCTTATTTCTTGGTCAATGAGTTAAATGATGGAAAGTTAGCAAATAAGGGGTAACCTTACTATTGGTAACATCTCCTTAAGTCGAAAGCAAAAAAGCCATCATGAGTGGGAGTATGAAGCATTTATACAATATTTTTATCAATAAAATTGGAGTCAGGTATTGGAGTAAGAACCTGAACAATCAGAGAAATGGAGAAGTGACCAGTGACCTCCTCTCATTCTCTCCTTCCTTGATTCAAAAGGGCCAACAATCTTTCTAAGCTCTACCCTACTATTTCCTGTGTCTCTCTGTATATCCTCTGACCTCCAAAACCTCTGCAGCTAATTTTGATCAGAAGCTAGGTCTGGACTCTGATTCAAAGCAAACTTTATTGGCAGTCTTGTAAGTGTCAGAGTGCGATCAAAGTATCCCACAAGAGGAGTGCATTCGATAAATATAACCAGAATTCACAAGCTATGTTTTAACTTCTGACTTGAGCACACAAACAGCAGTCTGAAGATGACTATGACTAGCTTTGTATGTAGACCAACTCAAACCTTGGGAAGACTGATAGCTGCCAGTATTTGTTATATCTACTAAATAATATATACCTCACATACATCATCTCCTAGAATAACTGAGATAGCTCTGCCCCTATAGAATTCAACTGTCATTAGCTTTATTCTATTTACTAAAACATTAAACTTGCCAATTCACTATAAAGAATGCTATTGCTGTTTAAAACCAGTAATCATCTCATGAGGGTAGACTATCTCCCAAGGGTAGAGATGGTAGCTCCTTCAGGAGCCCCAATTTCACACATTTATGAAAGGAAACATTTCTGTTAAAAAGTAAACATAAATAGAATTTTAAAATTTTGAGTGTGGTTTTTAGGGAAAAAGGATTTAAGCTAAAAGATTTTCTTAGAAAACTTTGCATCTTGATCATAATTTCTCAAGACATCGTTCATGATCTCTAGTGTGGGAGTTTGAGGACCCCTGTTCACTTGCTTAGGCACACTGCTAAAATAACCAAATTATTGTCTAAATCCATGGCAAGTGTTCTAGTGTAAGAATGGATTAGTTCCATGACCTTGACTGAGTGGTTTATTAATTAAAAACAGACCGATCTTCTAAGATATACTTTCGGAAGGGTTGGCGATGTGAAGCCACTCCTTAATTCCCTGAACAGATGTATAAAGTATTTGGAAAGATTCAATGAAGAACTTTAACCAGGGTCCTACCCTATTTAATTTCCAAGTTCTGAAATAGATACAGGCATTCTGGAAAATAAACCATTTGAAGAGTACGGAACTCCAAGTAAAGTCTTTAGGAAATGATACAGTGATATGGTAAAAGCATGAATTTGTCGACTATTTCAAAGTCCTCTATGAGAAAGGCTTTGGTGTTCAGCAAATTGCTCTGTTACTTTTTAATGGCCAGCATGTTGGATCATGAGTATTCTAGGTGTGTGGATGTCCAGTACTCCCCGACCTTTAGACAGTCACTTTAGGCAGTGGATATGGACCAGTATAGACAGTATGAATTTATGTGAAACACAGGAGGGTGTGCTCTGGGCACAGCTCCTTGGTGGAAAGACTGCTCTTCCTCCTTGAAGTCAAAGTGGGAAATTACTTTATTCTGACAAAATGGACTAAAACCACACTTTCTTTGCCACTCAGAGGAAAGTGTGGTACAAAGAGAATTTGGGTGTTCAGATGAAAGAAAAACGCCTCTGTATCCAGTAGATGAATCTGTATGAATAGTTCCATTTTGCAGACTATAATGGCGGGGCAAACTAATAGAAATCAATTGAAGAGTACGGATGAGAGCAAACAGAAGTCCCCAGTGGGACAAACCTGGTGGGGGAATCTTGGAGATTTTTTTCATACTGCTTACTATAAAGCATAAGCTACAAATCGTGCCAATAGACCATTTCTAGTTGCAGGGTTTTGTGATTTGGGCACTTCCTCTGGAGGTGAAAGACCCGGATAAATCCAGACCCCTCTAGCAGGAAAAAAAAAAAAAATAGAGCCAAAAATCTAAGCAGGGAAAGAAGAATCAAAAATCTAGGTTAGCTGGTTCAGTGACTCTGTTTTAGGAACTGGCTGAAGATAAAGTTAGATTATAATCTTGAGAAACAGGGAGTTACCCCCTTTTGATAATCACTGGTATTTTCAGAATTTTTCAGTGATCACTCGTATTTTCGGAATTTTCTGATGACACCCTCCCTACCCCCTGCGTGGGAAATGAGTTTTGGCCCCAGTGCACTGATTCCTGTCCTGTCAATAATCCTTGTGTGATTGCAACAAGGACGGTCACTCGTGAGTTCCTGGGGGGGTCGAGTTATCCCGAGACTTGAGTGAGAGTCTCCCCACACCTGGGGGTCTTTCAGAGGATGGTTGTGTGGAACATCCTTGATACAGCTCACTTGTAAACGAAACATCATTTTCCTACTGAAATTATGAACCAAGTCTTTATTTTGATTGCCCTTAGATTTTGAGCTGCAAGCAGTATTAGAAAGATAAGTGAAACCAGGCATCAGCCAGCCCTACATCTTTCGGCATCACAGATGTTGGAGTAGAATCCAGTTTAAGTAGGTTTTAAAGGGGTTAAGGCTGAGGACATTATAGAACAAAGTCTGTGTAAAAGAAAGGCCCTCTGTTGCCTATTTTCAGTAAGTCACTATTCCATTACTCTCGTGTGTCTCCAGTGCAACTGACCTGCAGTTGGCATTTGTATAAGTTTATCTTTCTTGTCCTACATCCTTTATTTGTTTGTTTGTTTGTTCTTTGGTTGTTGGTTTAGTTAAAAAGATGATTTTCTCATAGGAAAATTACTGTGCTAGGGGCTGGAGAGATGGCTCAGTGGTTAAGAGCATTGCCTACTCTTCCAAAGGTCCTGAGTTCAATTCCCGGCAACCACGTGGTGGCTCACAACCATCTGTAAAGAGGTCTGGTGCCCTCTTCTGGCCTGCAGACATACACACAGACAGAATATTGTATACATAATAAATAAATAAAATAAATATTAAAAAAAAAAGAAAATTACTGTGCTAGTTACTTCACTACATTTATCAGTGCTCTGGGTCACTCTGAGATTACACATTTGAAACTACCTAAGCATACAACATAGAAATATCCAATCACCAAAAGGCCTTTAACTTGTCTTCCCTGGAGAATATTTTGGATCTTACTGTCAGGTCCTCCTCCCCCCATACACACACACACCCGTCACCAAGATGGCAGTCTAGACTCAGCTCAGTCTGGACTCTGACCAGTTTAGCTTTCAACATTCCTGAGAAACCTTATAAAACGGGTTTCTGTTAGTCTAGAAAAGTCATTGATTTCTTATCTACCCCCATAGGCCCCACTGTCTTTTCTCTCTGCTCCTTTCTCCCAAGTTGGTCACCATGACAGACTCCCCCAAATTACTGTGGCTGTTCTCTCTCTTATCTGTGATAAAAAAACAAACAAACAAAAATCTTCCCCACTGACCACAGAGAGGCATCTCCATGATTTCTTTACCTCATCCTTGGCTTAAACTTACAATATACATAGCTCTAAAATGGGAAGTTTAAAAGTCGGAATCCTACTTTAGTAGAATTTGAAGGGAAGTGTTGTTTTAAGTTAAAACATTTGAATTAAGCCCTGCCAATATCTATTTTTTTTTTTTTTTTTTTTTTTTTTGAGACAGGGTTTCTCTGCAGCTTTGGGGCATGTCCCGGAACTAGGAACTAGCTCTTGTAGACCAGGCTGGCCTCGAACTCACAGAGATCCCCCTGCCTCTGTCTCCCAAGAGCTGGGATTAAAGGCATGTGCCACCACTGCCCGGCTGCCCTATCAATATCTATCTCTATTCAGGCACTCCAGTGGTGCAAACCTGTACTCCATCCAGGCTGAGGTCAGGAGGATAGAGAATTTGAAGATGCTCTTAGCTCTGTAGTAAAAGCTTATGTTGAAAACAAGAAGGAAGAGGAGGGGAGGGGGAAAGAAAAAAAAATCTTCTCACTGACCTAATTACCCATCACCTGTTTATCTCTGTTATGCAACATTATGATGAGCATACTGGCTTTCTGTCAGCACGTCCTAATTGTCTGTCGGGATGGGCTTCTTCCATCCCCCATGGAGAACAGCAAGAACGTGAAGGCATTGTGCAAGCAAGGCAGGTCTCCCTCAAGGGTCAGTGGCGATTTGCTGAGAAGCATCATTTTCATCTTTCCAAAGACATTTCGTGCAGACGTTAAGTAAAATGACAAAGCCCAAGGTAAGCAGAATGTTGCAGGGGCACTCTGCCTCTCCGCTGTTCCCCCAAGGGAGACTTAGCTGTCAAAAAATATTTCATAATAAACACTGAAAAGTCTTATCAGAACCACTGGAAGTTCTGAGTTCAAAATATAAAGCAGAAAGCAGCCTTTCTGAAACCTCTCAGTGTAAGGACAGGGTCTAGTAGATGACCTACGTTCAAGAGAGAGGGAAGAAGATGACAACTCCTGACATAAAGGGAGCCAAGACCAACACTTTCCTCAAAACGGTCCTTCTTTGATAGAACGAAGTCTGAGAGTCATAATTAAGGCCATTTAGAGCCTGTTGGTTCCATGAAACAACATCGACCCCCCCCCAAACACACACACACACACATACACACTCACACACACACTCACACACACACATACACACACACATACACACACACACAAACACACACACAACTCTGGCCACTTTTCTGTTGGACTGCACAAGTTGCCCGGTGAAAGGATGGCCACATAAAACGCCATGTCTCTCTACGGAAACTTACAGTCCGTGTGGGGGACATGTTCTTCTATCTGGCATTGAAAGACAGAGACCACATGTGCTACCCACAGGCAATAGAAACTGCAAAATAACAATGGAGCTCGGAACAAATCCTGCACGTTGAAGGGGGTAGAGACTAGAAGGCCAGCGAGGGGATAAATGCTGACCGTAATTTCCTCCATTCTGTCTTTTCCATACAGCATGCACTCAAATCATAACAGCCCCGCCTCTTCCCACCCCACACCGCTGCTGCTACCGCCAGCCTCAGGGGGGAATTGATGATAGAGCCATTTCGGTTTGCTGCTTCACGTTGGCTGAGACATGAGCCTATGGAAAATTACTGGCGAGAGACTGTGCACTTGAAGTTTGCCTTTTGAACAAAGAGATTCTTTCTTGCAAAAGTGGGAGGGACACCAGCCTGAGTCAAGAAGAAAAAAAAAAATACAGCTTTTTGTCCTCACAGAATGCTCTTTTCGAAGATATGTTAATGAGTTTCTCTTTGAACTGTAAATGGCATCTGAGGAGCAGGCCAGATGCTAATGGCAACGGGAAGACGTGATAATACTGGGGGGGGGGGGTGCTTATGGAGTTGTGCGGTAACCCACCCCACCCTCTGGGCCTCTCCACCTACCCTCAGAGCAACCCTGTGACTCCAGAGTTTTCCTTTCTCCTTTTGAGGAGAGATTGTTACTTCTCCTCGCTGCAGCAATTTTTAAGGTCATGATTCCTTGCCTTTCCGAAACTCTCTTCCCATTGGCAAACTCCTAGGCAGCAATGAATGACAATTGCTCCTTGAAATTTTTAATTACCGCGACAAAGAGGGAGTAATTATTAACTTTTGTATCTGAACCACCTCTGCAGATGTTCCTAATGAAATAAAAGAAAGAGGAAAGTCTGTCCCGAGAGGCAGGAGTATGAAATATACAATAGGGAGTTGCAGCTGGGTCGGGGGTTGACTGCGATCTGCGTGAACAATAGATCTAACAGCGGAAGGGTAATTTCATGTCACAGGCTGGATGGGGAAGAAGACATTTGAGTCACAAGACCTATTCCTGGCAGCATCTTCTTAGTTTGAGGGTACTTAGTGTACCCTACAAGTGACGGCAAAATGCGCTTTTAGTCGGGCACTTTGGTGGAGTTAGACACACCAGGGCTGATTAACTTGACAGACTAGATGCTGAGAGAAGGCATGGAATCTCTCCAGAGTTGTCAGGGGTCAAGTTTATCCGAGCAGTACACGGAGCCTGAGATGTGCAGTCAGGAGCTTCGTGGGAGGGCAACATTGATCAATACCTACAGCAGGAGGGAACATGCGGGAAGCCAGGTGGGGAGGAGATACGCTGTGGTAATGGCAGGGAAGGAGTCAGGTGATCCTTCAAAGGGTGCCTGAGCTGCAGGAGTGCACTAATGGGTCAGGAGTGGGGGGCAAACGCCACAGACCGGTACTTTAAACTATAGAAAATGAATGCATTTCCTCGTAGCTAGAGGCTGAAAGAGCAACAATTGGGTATCAGCTGTCCCGGTTTCTTTAGTTTCCCTATCTGGCTCGCAGATGCATTTCCTCTCCTTGGGTATTCAAGTCAACTTTGGTTTCTTCCTACGGATGGTTACCGCCCTAGATTGGAGTTAAAGACTTCATCTTAGCATCTCTTTAAAGTCCTCTTTCCAAGTACATCAATGTTTTAGGCATTAGGAATCCGGCTTTACAGCGCGAAATGGCCGGTTGGGGGGGGGAAGACGCCATTCAGTCTTCACCAGGAGCTCCTTCATCCAGGCTTCCTGTTGCCACGAGGAGGCTGGCCCCTCTGGGGGTCTATCTGGGAGGAAGGTTGTCACCTGCTGGGAGTGTGTCAGGGGAGAAAGGTTGACTGCAGGAAAAGAGGGCCAGTACAGGCTAGACGTGTTCTCTGGGGTTCCACTCAGCGGGACCTGTAGCAAAGGACAAAGCAGAGTAACCTGCCTTGGTCTTGAACGGAATGGCAGATACAGCCAGCCTCTCCACATGTGAAAATGTAAGCTGCCCTGTTTGTTATATTTTTATTATTGCTATATAGATACAATCTCCTGAATCCCTTTACTGTTGCTCATATGTGTATGTGTTTGGAATTGCCCACACAAGATGGGGTAGCCTATGCCATCAGAGGACCAGTTTCCCCAAAACGATGATTCTAATGCTTTCAACAGCCGTTAATTGCCTGTAACTTCCGGATAGAGACCATTATAAAATGTACAACTGGTAAAAATACAGAGAACAACTGGCTGTGCTGAGCTCAGTCCCAGTTAATACATCTACAGCATGACCTGTATGACTAAAGCTCAGAAAAGGGGGTGGAAATTTCTCTATCATAACTGACACCCCCTCCACCCCGTGCCATTCCCACTCCCCATGCCCAGGGTCTCCCAGGATCCCTTTGGTTACAAGCACATGGGAGATGAGCTTGCATTGTCAGAAT
This sequence comes from Microtus ochrogaster, assembly GCF_000317375.1. Lineage (NCBI taxonomy): Eukaryota > Metazoa > Chordata > Mammalia > Rodentia > Cricetidae > Microtus > Microtus ochrogaster. The sequence goes on along the minus strand of NW_004949101.1, from coordinate 6,330,147 downwards.
TTAAAATTGCAGGACAAAAGTCCACATATGCACAGACTTGAATTCTACCCTGAGCATTTGGAATAGCTTCAAGGACCATGACAGAAGTGACATTTGCAAGGGTGTCCGTTTTGATGAATATGAGGCAGACCTAGAAATTAACTTTCATACAAACCTTCCAGCTCAAACCAAAGTAACCTAAAGCTCTTTGGCAACATGGCCATTTTTTTTAAGAGCTGAAGAAAAGTCAAAAGGAGCAATTTATCAAAACAAAACAGAAAGAATCTGAATTGTGTTGCCACAGGAATGACAGATGTAATGGGTTTGCAAACCCCACCCTGCCCCCAATAAAGGATCCTTTTCATGCATGCAGAAGCAATTTCAAAATGCAAAAAGTGCCCTTTAAATGTTTATGAGTTATAAATGCTCTCCAGCTCATCCATACTCTGCTGAGAACATGGCGAGACAATTTCCTTGTTCGGTAATTTGGAGCTAGATGCTTATTTCTGCTGTGGAAGGCTTGAGCGTGAATGTGCTTTGTACCTTTAAGCAAGACCCAGATGGTAATTACTGAAACTTAAAGGAACCTTAATATCCCTGAACAAGGACGACAGAAGGGTCCTGAGAAATCTTTCCAATACAGTTGCTAGAGTAGCCCTCTGACCATTTCTCTTTCGCTGGTTGTCAGAGTCATGGATATTATATGAGGTTTTTTTTTTAAAGCTCATGAACAATTTTATTAGAATTTGAGAGAAAAACAACAGTACAGACAAGCTGAGAATCCTGCCAGCTGCTAGAAACAGAGAAATGGAGAAAAGTCATGCCTTTCAGATTATTCACAGAAGTATGAAAAACCATGAGAAAGCACCAGTTGTCAGAAAGAGCATATTTATAAGTCTCAGCCAGAGACCTAAGTTCAAAGGGCTTTTGGGTCCCAGGGCAAAAGACTTCACCAGAGACACATATGCTGTGGGGTAATGCTCTTGTACACTGTACAGATTTGTCACTCATATTGGTTTAATAAAACTCTGATTGGCCAGTAACCAGGCAGGAAGTATAGGCAGGGTGACCAGACTAGAAGAATTATAGAAAGAGGAAAGCCAGAGATGCAGTCACCAGCCAGATGCAGAGGAAGTAAGATGAGAATGCCTTACTGAGAAAATGTACCAATCTACATAGCTAAACATAGATAAGAATTATGGGCTAATTTAAGTTGTAAGAGCTAGTTAATAATAAGCCTGAGCAATAGGCCAAACTGTTTATAATTAGTGTAAGCCTCTGTGTGCTTACTTGGGACTGAATAACTGTGGAACTGGGTGGGACAAAAAAATATCTGTCTACATACATAACTAACAAATCAAAATAGATACAGATTACTAAGAAAGAAAAAGCAAGCAGATTGAGAGATAGCTTAGTGGTTAAGAGCACTTGTTTCTACAGAGAACTGGTCTTTCGTTCCTGGCACACACCTGATGGTTCACAGCCACTGGAAACTCTAGGTATAGAAACCTTTTCTAGCCCCTGTAGGCATGCATGCACATATACCTGGGCATACACTCACATGTTTACACATTAATAAAAATAAATAAATATTTTTTAAAAAACAAAAAGTGCTCTAAAGAATGGCAAGTGGGCTGGTGAACTGAGAAAAGAGCCCCCAAAAGCATGCAGCCATGCAGTGATAGTATATTACTCTGTACAGCTCCCGCATCCCATACATGTTTCATTGTATTTCGTTGAATTGCATTTTATCAGTCATTTTTATGAGTGTTGCTTTTAAGATAGAAAGAATTTTTTAAAAATCGGGGGTGGGGTTCCTTTTACTAGAAAAGTACCCCTAGTAGGCTCAACTGGCTAGGTCATTATTGTGATCTGGTTTAGAAAACCAGCTTAAGGACCTCTGCTAAAGACCTCTGCTGAGTGACAAAGGCCCCGGATCATTTCACCAGTGAGCTGGGTGCTTACCCAGATAGTCACCACCCCACTTCATGTGAGTTTAAGAGTCAGCCATGGAGAAAGTCAAGAGATTCAAAACTAAGGAGGAGTCCCCACACCTTTTCTCATTTGAGGATAGAGTCAAAAACAGGGCCCCCAAATTCAAGAAGTTCCAGAGAGGTAGTGAGAATGACCCATGGCCTACCATCATGGAAATGAAGGCCTGTGCTTACAACTGCAAAGAACTAACTATGTCATCTACCAAAATGAGCTTCTAGATAACTGCCCAGTCCAGTGGACATTTTGACTTCTGCCTCATGATGCCTTGAACTGTAATTGCCTCGACGGGTTACCTCGTCTAGGGTTAGTAACCGTCTGGCAGTTCAGTTATTCCAGGGTCCCGGAGAGGCACTATCTGGAAGATAAATAGGCTAGGAGAGAAGAAGAAGGCCATGCTACATTTGTCAGAGCCTCCGTTTATTAGAGATGGGGTACAGCTTTATATATGGTAAGGAGTTGGGGGATGGGCACAGGGGTCTGAGCTCTTGCCACGTGGTTCATGTTGGTCACGTGGTCCGTGTTGGTCACGTAGGCAGGAGGTTATCTTCGGCAGATCACTGTAGGCCAAGAAGTCACGAGTTGCCACACCTAGTTCCCTAGATAGTTTGTAATGTGGGGTGGGTACCGCTAACAGATAGCTCTCCAGATAGCTCTCCATCAGCCAATTTGGGTGTGGGGTAGGCTCTGTCAATAGAACGGATTCCTAACACAATTATGGGTGTGGGGTTCTCTGTAGACTCCTCAGGGTGATGGTTCCTGCAATGATTTTAGGAGGAAATTGGCTCCTAACATTGAACAATCACACTATGCTGGATCTTGGGCCCACAGAACTAAAAGAAGGGCTTTAAGACTCTAAGTCCTACCATGTCTCTATGTCCATTGTTAGAGTTGGGGAAACTGATGTTCAGACAGGTTAAGTGGCTTCCTGGGATCAAAAATAACAGGGCAGTGTTAAAAACAAACTGATACACCAGCAGTTGGTAATGTGGAAATAGCTATGAGGAGGCAGAAGACTATCATGGCCCCTAGGATGAGGGTACTCATCCCTATGTGCATATGGCAAACATAATGATTCAGTAACACCCTTGATTAGGAAAAGTGATTGTTACAGCTATGACTAAGGTGTTTGGTCAATGACTTAATTAAAAGAGAAATTGTCCTAGCGGGCCTGACCTTCACTAGCTTTATTTAACGTGTGTGTGTGTGTGTGTGTGTGTGTGTGTGTGTGTGTGTGTGCTCATGCACGCACATCTGTACACCAAAACATCCAATATATTCCACTGAGCTTGTAGAGATAGGACAATTTTGCACTATTGGTTTACTTCTACCTTAATACGTGTTCCAGGTATCAGCCTCAGGTAGCCTGGCTTGTGCAACAAAAATCTTCATCCACAGACTATCCCTTCGCCTAGCCAGATGGGTTCTTTAAAAAGACTATAGAGTCCGGGAATAAGGAACAGCCTGGAGACACTTTTGGTAGGCCAGGAGGAAGTGTAAGACTCCCAGTGTGGGGAGACTCTCACTCAAGTCTTGGGATAACACAACTCTCCCAGTAACTCACAAGAGACCTCTTTGCTGCAATCACAGGAGGTTTATTTGACAGGTACCAGTGCACTGGGGCTGAGACTCATAACCCACGCAGGGGAGGAGTTCTACCTGGGGTAACCGGGAGAAGGAGTTTTTAAAGGAAGAAACCACAGCCCAGTAATCCAAAAGGGGTAGGGAGGGTATCACAGAAAATTCCGAAAATACCAGTGATTATCCTAGGGAGCAACTCCCTGTTTCTCAAGATTATACTCAAGATTACAATCTAACTTTATCTTCAGCTAGTTCCTGAAACTGAACTGACTAATCCTATATTTCTGATTCTTCTCTCCCTGCTTAGATTTTTGGTTCTATTTTTTTCTGCTGGGGGGGGGGAGGGTCTGGATTTATCCAGGTCTTTCAGAAGCAGCCATGTCCATACCCACAGGTAGGAATTACATGTAGTCTCTGTGAGCTAAAAGTCTTGTCTGATGGGCAATGGCTTTAAGTGTGCAGAGTAGAATTCTGCTGACAGCTAGGAAAGGTGGGTTTGGAGGCAAATCCCCAGCCTCAGGTGAAGACTATGATGCAGCTTTTGAGGCTGGCCAGAAGATTCAGGCAGACTGGGCCTGCTTTTCCGGTGTGCTTAGAACAGTTGAGATGGGAAATTCTGTTGTTGAGCCTTTGCTTCTGTGGTGAATCGTTATAGTACAACTGAAAACTGATCCACAGGAAGAGGAAAAGATTGCTCATTGCTTCCCTTACTGTGAGAGTAGGGACTAAAGTGCCACGCTTCTCAACTTCCTGGATTGCTTTCTTAGTTAACCCGCAATGGTTTTGCCCTCTCTATTTCTTTGGCCCCTTCAAAGCATCAAAGAAACTTCAACTGAAGGAGACTCTGCACAGTGGGGCGCTTCATTCTGGACCCAGGATTAGGCACCACACCCAACTTCCTGTTTCATAGAGAGGTCTTTTATTAAGCAGGAAATAAAAGTTCAACTGGCTGCTTTCTGACTCTGGCAGAACACAGCAGGAAGTGACGTTGCAGGTGTAATTTTTAAGAGAAGAAGACAGGAGGTCTGTGTTAGAGCCAACTAGGATGTGGTGATAAAGGAGACAGGGGACTATGAAGAAGGGAAGGGGACAAGGGGAAGAGGGAAAGGTACCAGAGAGAGGGACAAAGGACTGCCTCTGGATAGAGGGGCAACAGATGTGGCACATAGGAAAATGACTGTTTATAAAGGTAAAGGGGGAAACCCCATTTTAGGATTAGGTATTTAATTTTAATTGGGCATGTTGATTAAATAAACCAAAGGGGTCTTCTGGTTTATTGACTTCAATACTTTGATAGCTGGACCTTCATAGTCAACCTCAGGAGGAGGAAGTAGCCAAATAAGAGAATAGACTTTGGCATTTGGATTTAGGGATATAATCTAATGGTCTTTAGCAAGGCAGAGGGAATAGTGGAGAAGGGTAAGGCCTGCCAGAGTCACATATTCGAGTGAGCTACTGTCCCTTCAGCACCTGTCCCAATTCCACACCCTTTCAAAATCTGTCTTTGCTCAAATTTGGTAAATTCTAAAGTTTAAATCAATTATTAGCAGAAACCACTATTTTGAGACCTACCCCTCAGCAGCCTGTGTGGATGAAGCTGTCACTTTGGTTTTAGGAAGGCAGCAATTTCACCCCAGCAATCCATGGTAACCCTCAGTTGTGCCAGAATTTACACCAATTCTCGGAATGGCAGTGGGCAGGCCACTTCCATGGATCCAAATCCTTGCATTCTCCCATTCTTACTGAATACAGGCTAATCTCGGGCATGTCAGCTGTCCTATGACTGCTGGCTGTGAAAAATAGAGGTCAGCTCCAGATACTCCCAGCATGCCTCCCGTATAACCTCCTCAACCACAGTGGATGTAATTCTGAAAAAGATTAATAGTACTTATGTCATCATATTTATGGGGCATGAAACCCCCCACTGTGGATTAATGGATATCTGGGTGAAAGAAATATATCTTTACTCCTGTATGCCTTGATGGGTGAGCAGAAGTTGGCATCAGTGGAAATATATGGAGAGATCGCCTTTCAAAGGTCAGACTTTAAAGGACTTTTCTGACCTCTAAGTCAATGAAAATAGATTTTTGATTATTGACCAAGACAACTGCAGCATAGACTTCCAACCTTTAAATAAAAAATCTTGTTGAAGTAAAGCTTACTCACAGTTCCTGAGTGTACAGCTTTATAAATTTTTACAAACTGAACATTATGTCCAGGGAACCAGCATCCAAAAAAAAAAAAAAAAGATGATAGACATTATCTAGCATGCCTTCCAGCATCACACACCATAAAATAATTGCTATGATAACTTCTAACCGCACAACTGATTTAACCTACTTCTAAACACATCTGGACATCATAGACATGGAATTATCCTGTGCATTCCACTCCTGATAGGTTTTTATACCGCATTGTACCCTTTATTCATGTTTTATATGTACCTGAGAACTTTTTTATTTTCATTAGTTTGTAATATTCTGTGACTATATACTGATATGTTTATACATTTCTGACCATTTAAGCAGCTCCTAAATTTGAGATATTAAAAGAGTAATGATGATCATTCTGGGGTCCTGCTTCAGGAGAACATATCAGCTGAATGTGAACCTAGGATTGAAATTGCAAGGTTGTGCTGTGTGAATATATTTACTTAATTTAGTATTGTTAAAAGCTTCTCAAAGTGGTTGTACTCACTTTTATTTCTCAGAGTTGGTGTGGGATGTCCTTCTGTAAGTTGCAAATGTGTTGCTTTTATTGATTGATGAATAAAGCTGCTTTGGCCTATTGCAGGGCAGAATGTATCTAGGTTAGAAAGCCAACCTGAATACAGGGGAAAAGAGGGCAGAGTCTAAAGAGATACCAACAGCTACTGTAGGAGAAAGATGTCAGAGCATCTATGGTAAGCCACACGTGGCGATACACAGATTAATATAAATGGGTTAATTTAAATGTAAGAGCTAGCCAGTAGTAATTCTGAACCATTGGCCAGACAATTTATTGAATATTGCATTTTTATTTTAGAGAGCTATTATTAGGTTTTAATCCATATTAGTGTATAGGATGCCAACGTTGCTGTTGTAAAGCCATTGAACACCCAGTGGGAAAATTCTATCATTGAACTGGAGAGTCAAGGGACTCAGTATCATAAGAGAAAATGACAGTGTCCCCTTCTACTGTTTAAAGTCTATTTAAAGGCCTTCTAGCAAATGTAACAGGAAGTCTACCTGGTCACTATCTTATTTTTTTTTAAACAATTTGAAAAAGTGCCTGGTATATAGCCACATCTTGGTCAAGTGTGTTTGCCGAACTGTGAACTTTACAAATATGTCTAAAGTTACAAATTACATGTGAGGACCTGTGCCATGAACATGTGAGACAAAGGACCTGTGGGTGTTGCCTGGTTCTTTAAAAGACACTCGTTTGCAGTATCATGAAGAGTAGGTCAGGTGGTAAATTCCAGAACAAATTTATGTTGTGCTTTAGAATGTGGATCAAGTGGAACTTACCGGTCAATTGTTGATACAAAATGAGTCATTTTAAGTATGTGACATTAGTTACAGAAGAGGAGATATACACTTTAGGAAGTTCTATGAGAAGACCTACTAGGCTGGGACTCACAGATATTCATCTGAAGGAAGTAATTAGGAACTAAATCTCCTTGACAAATTATACATCTCTGAAAATTATTATTTTTTGTGCTTCACTGAGTTTCTCTGGGTGATATAATACTCACTGAACTGATACAAAGACTATATCAGTTGGAGTTTAACCAGAGAAGTATAATACTGTGAGTTATATAGGAAGTAAAGATCTCTCTGTCTCTGTCTCTCTGTGTGTGTTTAATTAACAATACCTTATACAATAATGGCAAAGTGGAAAATACATGTTCAGAGTGGGGTACTCCAGGTCAGAGGAACAGTCCTAACTGAGGCTTATAAGCTAGACTCCTGAAGAATGTTTGGGATATGTCAGTAGAGTGTATGGTCCAGAAACAATTAATGGGAGAGAAGAAAAACTTCATGGAAGCTGTGATGAAAACTGGAACCCACGGGGACAAAGTGGCATGTCGTCATTGCTTTGGTACCCATACTGCAACGTTCTGTAAAAGGACTCGAGATGCATGTGTGCAAAGCTCAGAATTGAGAGAAGCTGAGGAAGAGATCAGAAAAAGCTGTAGAAGCCTACAGTTGTTGCTTCCCAAAGTGGTCCTCAAGAACAGACACAACCTGCCTGGAGCTCTAAAGACCCCTTCTTAGTGCAAGCTGTGGCTATGTTTCTGATCTGTAAATCCCGAGGAACTGTCCCATGGTGAGCTCTAATCCAGAGTCATTCACAGAAATGTAGGTCTAGTTTACTGAATCCATACAGTACAAAAGAACTGCAAGGAGAGACTACACCAGCTACGGATGAGACCTTTGGTATTATACAACTTGAAAATGGAGGACCCATCCACTGTCCTATATCTAGGGGCAGGCCTAGAAATTCAATGGCATAGGTCTCCTTCCGGGTAATATCAAAGAGGAAAATTTGGTATTTCAAGTCAAGTTATATTATTAATTAATTTTCTGGTACTACAAAAAGGCCACTCAATTGCTGGGTGTTATACGGCATGGTATGTGGGCTATATGCCCTGTAAACTGAAGGCAACTCAATAATAGGTGAATGAATGGTTTCTCAAGAACCATCATTTTGTGAAATTATCCAATGGCTTTAAGAAAAAGATAAGTTAGTACCATTCTGAGCTGTCAAAGGTTCTCTTAGAAGTCATCCAGGGTTAGAAAGAAATACACAAGACTTTCCTCCTCCATGCGAGACAGATTCCCAATCTCTCGGCCATGTAACAAATGTCCCGTGTCTGTCTTCTCCCACAAAGGTGGTTTCTATCAGTGTGATCCATTCAATCTGAGCTTCTCGACAGGTGTAAAGTACCAAAGAGCTGTAAAAGCAAGACTCAAAAAGGGTACTAGGATTAGTCGGGAAGATGTCAAGTCTGTCATTACATGTTTCCATGTCTTTGCTTATGGATTTGCAGTGAGTGTCTAGCTGGAGTACCTCTTCTCTGCTCCCTGTATATCTGCTGGGTGGCCCAAATGCCTGGAGCTGAAATCATGGAAAGGCCACCCCCTTCCAGCTGGAGCTGTTGCCAAAATAGCTGCATGTGGGTTCTCCACATGTTCTTGCTACTTGTACAAGTTATGAAGTTTGTATATAGGAAGTGTCCTCTCAAGAGTACTAGATGAGATCTGCATTCTCTTACTCATAAGCCACTTAACATCAATCCTTCATGGCCACATGCCTCCCAGACTTAAGAAATGGGAGTTTAGATCCCACCCCTCAGCAAGAGAAGTACCATCATCTTTATTGTACTATAAAGAGAACCATGGGATGAGGAAGTATCAGTACTTGAAGGACTTTAAAAATAGACTTTTCAAGTGGAGCTTTATGCAATAGTGCCCTAGAAAATACATGTGCACAAGGGAATACAAATATGCAATCAGTATATAATGAATGAAGGCAACGCTTGGCTTCCATTTGCTGGCAGAATGCTTTTCACAGTGCTAGGCCTGTAAGTCAGGACAGTTAACTAGAAAACCTAACTATTTTAAAATTAAAATTTTCAAACTTCAGCATCCATTTTTTCCCTGGGGAAAATTAACTGGGCTGATGAATTCTGGGGCCCATATCATTCCCATAGTCATCAAGCCTACTATCTAGAAGTAGATTATGATCCCTTGCAATATTTAGATAATCTTCATCTGAACTTGGTGGTATTTGAAGTTGGTAGCAGAAAATAGCATTGCTACTAAAAGAGCCCCCACCATGAGAATACACACACTCATTCACACTTGTTTGCACACACACACATAAGAGACATAATGATTAAAAAATTATGTGATTTGTTGTTCTTAAGGATAAATGTGAGAGGACACAAAATTGTTTAAGTTTTTAGTAAATCAAAATTTCTTGGTTTTGACTTCTGGTCACAGCTAGATGATTTAGAAGCATAAAGGAAAAATAATCAACACTCAGAGGTGCACAAGAATAATTATGGGCTCTGGAAGCACCAAGTGCTTCTGCAGAGCTAGAAAACTGAGTCTGGCTCAGGGAACACAAGATAATCTTATCAACTTTAGAGTCTTTAATTGTGAAGTTTTCCAAACATGGAAAAAAATAGAGAAAATAGTTTATTCATATACTTCCTCCCACAGTTAATGGCTGCTAGCTATGTGTCATGTTGTCTCAAATCTCTTTACTTTCTAATAACTAATGTGTTAATGACTCAAATCCCCTCCCTTTGCAGAAATCACAGCCATCTTTAAACCATATGTTAGAAGACATGACAGAAAAACACAATGCACTAAGAACTGAGGTGTTCTGAACAGCAGCAGCATTTCACAGGTTGGGCAGACTGCCTGCACTGTGGACCACCATTCAGAGAGCATGAGGAGGCTTTTGTAGGGTAGACATGGATGCAAGGAAAAATGATGTTTGCTCCATAGTGGAGCTGCTGCCTTATCAAATTGTTGCACTGAAGAACTGAGCTAGGTGACAGGTGGCAGATTATGATTAGTTGAGTTCAAGTTTCTTTTTTTCTGTGCTTCTTTGGGTTGCTCATAAGAGAACACAGGACCACTTAGCCCAATGTCCTTGCACTTCGTTATTTTACTATTACTCGTAGATGGATCCCTACATTGTTGTAACTTTATGTTTTTTAAAATGATGTAGAAAAGGTTTTACACAAACTGCCCTTTGACGACACATTTTTGTCATTCAACAAGGTTTTTGGCTTTGCCACTAGGTGTAAACATTTCATAAGGAGTATGTGCATGAACAGACTTAAACGCTGGCTTTTATCTAAAATTATAGTTCACCTGGAAAATGATTTGATAGGGAGCCTGTACTTTTGATGTATATAGGCAGTATTAATGATATAGAAGTAGGACTGGACATCCTACTCAAAAGTGAAAGTAGGAAAAAAGAAATCTACCCATTTGAACCCTGTCTTACTATTTTTAAGGCCAGGTTCCTTTGTTTGTTTTGTACAGGAATCAATGAGGCAATCAGAAGGTAGCTTGTTCTTTATGGAATGGAATTCCAGTGACTGGCCAGGAGGCGGTCCAGCCTTGTTGAGGCAAGACTCATGAAAAGATTAGGGAGTGATGCCTCTGGACTCGCTCATGTCACATGATTTCACAGCTCCATGTGACCCCCTGCTATCTCTCACACCAGAACATCTTTGTTGCTGAATGAAAACTCTTATCAGAGTGGCAGGATCTGCATCCCATATGGTGGAAGAGTGGAAGGGTTAGGTGGTTGACATCCATTTAGGTTCTTTCTTGTCCTGCTTCATGCCCATCCCACATCTACCCCCCACTTCCACAAGAAATGCTTTGATGTCTTATTCAGTTGTCCATTGTGCCTTGACAGAGTGTTTCTAAACTTTATTTCTCATTGTTGAAGAAAGGAAATGAAGAAGTACCCATGTTCCCGACACAAAATTGAGTTCCCAGTTAATATGAAACACGGGTGAGCTACTGTAGAAGGAGCGGAAGGCTGCGTTCCTGCCGCCTGGCTCCCGGCCGCTTGGCTAGCTTATTCCCTGAAATAACAACACACAGATTGTATTCTTTTAAGCACTGCCTGGCCCATTAGTTTCAGCCTCTTATTGGCTAATTATCACATCTTACTTTAATCCATATTTAGTAATCTGTGTAGCACCATGAGGTGGTGGCTTACCGGGAAAGATCTTAACCTGTATCTGTCTCAGAGAGGAGAGGCATGGCAACTGCCTCATTGCCCTTCTTCCCAGCATTCTGTTCTGTCTACTCTACCCACCTTTGTTCTGACCTATCAGGCCAAGCAGTTTCTTTATTAATTAACCAATGAAAGCAACACATAGAAGACCCACCTACATCAAGCTACTGTGTGTAGTCCATTTCTTCTTTCTCGTTGACACACTATTCTTGAATATTTCAAGTCCACCTGTGCTGATACTCTCTCAAAGTAGAAAACACAAGAGATGATGCACACATTTTTCTTCTGAAGTGACTGTTACCTAACAATATCCACCAAATTAAGTGTTCACAGACCCTGTGTTACTATTGACTAGCATTTAATTTCTGCAGCCATTTTGAATATGTTTGGCTAGAAGCAAGTGACTTCATTTAAATTAAACTCATGGAAACTTTTTAGGCCACATTCAAAGATAACGGGTTTGAGGACTGTATTTGTTTAACAAGATCAGTAAAAAGAATACTTGGTTTACTGGTGTGCTTCACTGACACTCGTCAGTCTGCCTCTCCCGTGGCTGTTTTAGAGACGATAAGGTCCAGGTACCCCTGTCAGAATCTCAGCATTAGTTAGAGCTTGCTGCAACGTGGCTTACCGTCATTTGTTATTTCTTCTTTATGTAGCATCTCTCCCCTGAAAGCACCCTTGACTTCTTTATAAACAGAGCATGCACACTCAAGTGAATGCTCACACATAACTCAAGTGTCCACACACACACACACACACACTCACACCCTTACACATCATCTGATACAGTTCATACTCCACAATGAAATATCTGTATGAAGCTTTCATAATAATTTTTATCTATTCTTGTTGGGTCCAAGGGGGTCATGCATAGATGGGGGACAGACCACCAAAGTCTATTAAACCAGAAGGAAAATTTATTTCAGGAAAAAAATTAAAAATTAAAAAAAAATCTCCATGGTGCACATAAAACTTATCAGCTAGCTGAGACCACAGCCAGAGAGGGACTTGTAAGGTTGTGGCAGATTACAGTTTCTGAACTCCCCCCTTTTATAACAAGAAACATCAAGATTTAGGCAATAACAAAGGAAATTTGATAATTTTGAGGTAAAACTCAGATACAAATTGTCCTTCTTTGCAATTCTCATTAACAGAGTTTTTTTTAAATTAAACTAGTGTTTGTATTTAGTTTATTGTTTCTCTCTGGCACTTTCTGATGGTGTCCACCAAAGCTCTGCACTCCACTGATTTAGCCGGTTTCATGTATGAGACGGGTATGGGAAAATACACAACCAAAAAGTCAGGTATATCCCATCATTTAAAAGTTAACTCAGTTCACATCAATTGCTGGTCAGGAGTGGCTGGGGGGAGGCAGGTTATCTAAAATATCTGAAAGCTGAACCTCAGTTTGCAGAGAGCCGCTTCAGCCTTACAGACAGAGCTATGGGTTGTAAAGCAAAGTAACCCACTGTGAACAGTTAGTCGGTAAGCTGCCAAGAAAGCTGCTGACAGCCTGCTCTCATTCTCCTAGACTTACAACTTTGTATTTCTTTATTTCTGTATTTTTATTCTTGGACTCTTCAGTTCTAACACTGTGCTTTGAGTAAACACCTGCCGTATTTCCTTCGACTTCAAGAGTTTATTGTTTGCCTCCAGGTGGACCGAATCATCTTCTGTGTCTTCCTAGAAGTTGACTTCAAGATCTACAAGAAGAAAATGAGCGAGTTCTTCCCTGTTGGTGAGTAAAGCCATGTGTTCCTTTGGGATCAAGGGTGGAAGCTGATGAGCTCCCTTGGCCTGTTGTTTCATTTGCTCTCCCCAAATCTATTCTGACTATAATGTCTGTGTTTATGGTTAGCCTGGAAGCATATGGCACAGTTTCCAAGAGGGACAAGAGGTGAGCAGGCCCTAAACTTACCCCACCCCATGAGGTCATTGCATTGTGTGAGGCAAGTCATCATACGTCTTGACTCAGTTCCTCACATCAACTGAGGGTTGGACCAAATGATCCCTAAAGGGCATTCCTCCAAGCCCATATTGCACAATCCAGTTCTCCCTCACCTTGTAAGACTTTTCCAGACTGCATGCAGACAGCAACCATGTTAAGCTCTTTTGTTGAAAATTGTAGGAAGCCCATTAGTATTTATAGTCAGAATTCAGACTTTCTTGTATTTCCTCCTCATTTTACCCAATTTTTCTCTTTGAACTGCAGTGACTGTATGGTCCTTTCTAAGCCAGTCTGAGAATGGTCGTCACTCACCTTACTTCACACTTCTTTTCGGAATGTAGACGAGGCCTAGGGGTTACTAAAGAACCTTGAGTAATGGATTTCAGACTGAATGTACCATTAGTTGGGCTGGGGCAATTTGAATATTTTCCTGTCCTCCCTCTCACAGCCTGTTAAGGCTAAGGCTTGTTTAATGCCTTGTTACTTTTATGGTCCTGGGGCCCAGAGTGCTTTCCTTAGCCATGCTAAGCATTGCTTGTAGAAAATTTCAAGCTTCTGTGGGCATTCATAGTAAACATTTGGAAGCTGGCTTTCCCCACCCCACCCCCTTTCATTTCTTTTTTGGTTTCTAGATCCATTACAAGTGGTTTTTCATGCAATGAGTAGTAAATCTGGTTGGTAGGAAGGAACTAATAAAGGGTGTTGTGTATACTCCTCTCAAGCAATCTTTCACAGCCAAGTCAGGAAGAGCAGGCTCCACCCACAGGTCCAAGAGGACTTGGGTTAGCTGGGTCAAGCAGTGGTTAAAATAAAGTAAAAAGATAGTGTCAACTCTCTGCTGATGCTCTATGTGGATGGACCAAGTTCTTTAGTTTTTTCCCTAATCTTATAATTAAGCAACAAATCTGCTTTAAAAAAACAACTAAGGCCTGGAAAGAATTTTCTTTACTGAAATATAATGTAAATTCTTCAGACTCCCCTATGATAGAAGCTTGTTGTGGCACTGATATCCCCCCTTTTCTTCTCCCTTCTCCCTCCTTTCTATATATTTATATGTTTCGGTATCTCGATACTTTATAGTGTTAGGCACTAATTGCTATTTAATAAGCGGTTGCTGAGTTTGAGATCAGTTTAATAAATGCTTCTCTCTGTAGCCTGGCAGTTTCCTTTCTGTTTCAATCTTCTCTTTCTGTGGGTTCTCCAAATTTCCTCTAGAACCTGGGTGAGCTCATTGGTGCTTGTGTTTCTGATTATTTTTAAAAGGAAGTGTCCATTGGGAGAAATTGTAACTTTTATGGTCTGTGTAATATAAATTTTCTCATGCCTGGTCAGTATCAGTTTATGAGCTTTTAGACTCTTCAAGATGTTTAGAAATACTGATATCATACTCATTTTCATGTCTTATCAGCCCGAAGATATTTACAAAAATATAGGGCACAGATATCCCACTGCAAACTTTAAAAAGTAAGACAGCCTAATGTTTTGGGGTCTAAAGTTTCTTTGTAACTGTGCAAATAAACTATCGTTTGAAACATTGCTGCTTTAGATGAATCCAAAAACTCATCTCAGTGCTTGCACAAGTAAAATAATAACAAAATCATTCTCAGTTTCACATAAATGTTTCAAAGCACACTATGCTTATGAAATTATTCCCCCAAATAATTATAATAGTAAATACAATTCAAGCTAAATGTCAAAATCTCCAACAATGCTAGCATATTTATAAATATTGAGGTATCAGAAATTTGTAAATCCTGTTCAAAATGTGAAATTAAGGCTATGTCTAATAGAATATGTGACTGCTAATAGAAATGGTATATATCATCAGTCTTTAATCTGAATTTATGCTTAATTCATAACCATATCATCTTTGATTCAAAAATAACTTTTTCTGACTTGGCATATATAAAATAGATATATCTATTTCCCCAGATTATCTCTAACTAGGGGTTTAGTTTTCCCAATACAAAGATAGTTAAAATAGTTCACAAAAGTCATTTTTTTTTATGTGTAAACATGCTTTTTTGTTTTGGGATACTTTGAGCTCAGGTTTATAAAGTCCACAACCAGAAATCTGAGACCAAAGACAGCAGCATCAGTGCAAGTTAAAGTGGAAAAGAACACACTGCAGACCAAGCTGTAGTCAAAGCCTCTGTTGTCCAGAAACTTAGGTCCCAAGCGCTACTGTCAGCTTTTCTGCATTCCATTTAAATTACAAAACAAAAATTGGCAAAGAAAGATGGATTTGTTCATAGATGCACCAATATGGCCTGGGGTGGGAGTAAAAAAGTGCAATTTTCCTTCTCTTTGTGCCTGGGGCTGTCTGACACTTACAGAAAGCCATGACACAGAGGCTGGAACTGTGGCAGTTTAACTGTGAAGCAGGCTATTCAGTCCTTCTCTGTGGGAAGGGGTCCTGGGTACCAGGTTACCTCTGTTCCCTCTATTCTATACTAAAGAAAATGGGGTCTTAAATGTCCCTTACTTTTGTAAGAAAATTAATCAGAACAGAACAAGAATTCTGTGGGATGTGAGACCCCCCACTGCTCTGGACCTGCCAGAGTTCTTTGTCCCTCAGTCCATTCCTTGAATCCATAGTGGGCATCCTGTGTATTTTTTCTTTGGATGTCAACTTTGAGTTCCAACTCCTGTACGTCTGTTTAGTATATTCACTTTGAATGAATAAATAAATAAATAAATAAATAAATAAATAAATAAATAAGACAGTCTGATAGACAGTGGGAGAGGATTCAAGTGTCTTTTCTTAGACCTGTGGGTCATGACCCCTTTGGGGCTGAACTACCCTTTTATAGGGGTTGTGTATCAGATATTGACATTATGATTCATAACAGTAGTAAAATCACAGATATGAAGTAGGGATGAGATAATTTTATGGTTGGGGGGTTACACAACATGAAGAACTATATAAATATTAAAGGGTCACAGCATTAGGAAAGTTGAGAACCACTGCCTTAGACTATCTTCTCCCCAGTCAAGATCTGGCCTTTAGCATAGGATCAAAATTATGATATTTGCTGTAGGAATAACTTAGAGACTTGTTTGTTTTGTCTTGTTTTCAAACAGACACCATTGCTTTTTTTTTTTTTACGTTCCTTTTACTTATTCTTCTCTCATAAAATACATTCTGACCACAGCCTCCTCTCCTCCCCCACCATCTTCTCTCTCCCCCTCACCTACTACTCCTCCATTTCCCTTCAAAAAAGTTCAGGCCTTTCAGGGTTATCAATCAAACATGGCTTAACAAGATGCAATAAGACTAGACACAAATCTTCATGTCAAGGCTGGACAAGGTAACACAGTAGAAGGATAACGGTCCCAAGAGCAGGCAAAGGAGTCAGAGACACCACCATTCCCAAGAATAGGATTTACACACGCACATACACACCTGTGCACAGAGGTCAGAGAACACCTTGTAGGAGTCAGGTGTCTCTTTCTACCATGAGGATCTAAGCATGAATTGAACGCAGGTTTTCAGACTTGGCAGCAAATACCTTTACCTATTGAGCAATCTCACCTTTCCAGTTTGTGTCTTGAGGGACTCCCTAAGCCAAAATAATGTGTGTGTGTGTGTGTGTGTGTGTGTGTGTGTGTGTGTATGTGTGTGTGTGTGCGTGCACACTGTGAGATATAGCAAGGAACTAAAACCAAAACATAAGAGACCATAGGAATGACTTAGGCTCAGGTCCAGAGGGGATGTGGGTGCAGTGAAACCTACATGGGCAGCAGGGAACTCGGGGAGCATATGTGTGGTGTCTTAGTTGAAGTTACTATTGCTGTGATGAAACACCATGACCAAAAGCAGCCTGGAGAGGAAAGGGCTTATTTGACTTACATATCCTGAATCATTGTCCACTAAGGGATGCTAAGGCAAGAACTCAGACTGAGCAGAAACCTGGAGGCAAGAGCTGAAGCCTACCGTGGAGGGGTGCTGCTCACTGGCTTGCTCATCATGGCTTGCTCAGCCTGCTTCCTTATAGAACCCAGTACCACCAGCCAAGGGGTAGCCTCACCCATGATGGTCGGGGTCTCTCCCATTGATTACTAATTAAGAAAATACCCGTCAGGCTTGCTTGCTTAATAGTGTCCTTCTGAAGGCTTTTCTCAATAAAGGTCCCTTCTCTCAGATAACTGTAACAGGTCAAATTGACATAAAACTTGCCAGCACATATGGGTTGGAGAAGAAGAAAGATTGTAGGACTAGACCTTCCTTGGAGTGCCTTAGGTTTTCTCAAAGGATTAGTGGGTTAGCTCGTTTGAAGAAAACATTCATGAAGGGGAAAGCTATTTATGAGACTTGGGTGTGGTTTGAAAAGAACCTGCAGCTGTGTGGTGTGTTTGGTTTGGGCACAGTGGACAAAGAACAATGAGGCAAATAGCAAACACCCACATTGAGAGTATGGGTTTTAAGGAAGCCAAAGGTGATAGGATACAATGGGGTTTCAAACAGCTCATGGCAGGCCTGAAAATGGATGGCAAATGGGTCATTGTATGTTATTATCTGACACTCTACTCCTTAGTTATAGGAAATGAGCCATATTTGAATAAACTATAGCAAGCAATATATTTCAAACTGAGCCCAGCATCTGTCATTGCCCAAGTAGCAATGGGATAGTCTTCTCTACATCATCATTTCAGAAGTTAGTGGTCTCTTTGCAGGATGTGTTCAGAGCACCAAGTAAACTCCACCCTTAAACTGTTTATTGCCCATAATTTCTCAAAGTCACCATGCTTCTCTTTCTTCCAATACACACTAATGCACTCATGGAAAAATTCCCAATGAGTCAAACTGGTGCTTCATTAGAGACATCAAAGTGTATTTCTCTCTAGATCATCCAGACAGCAGAGCAGGTAAGAAACAATGGAGAAATGAGAGACTGTACAGAGCAACAAAGGAGGAGATAGAAATCACCACTGTTGGTTCCTGTAGGGCTGCAGAAAGGAGCTATCATAGAGTGGATAATTTAACCAACCAGATGTATTTTATCATATTTCTGGAGTCTGGGAGTTGGCAGAGGTGGCATGTTCTGGGACCTCTCTCTTGACCATGTTCGTGGTCCTATACCCCTGTGTTCATTGGCCTCCCCTCTGAATAGCTTGTCATCTATCTTTCTCCTTGTATAAAAACACTGGTCACATTAAAGATTCCACTCTAATGACATCACTTCTCTTAATTACACTTTTAAAACCTTATATCTCAAAACAAAGTAAACTTTGAAAGTACCTCACTCAGAGGTCCAGGATGTGAGGAACACAATCAGGTATTAGAGGGGATATACCATGACTGGATTATCAGAAAAATGCAAAGAAATGGCAAAGGAGAGAACTCAGGAAAGATTTCCCTAACAATTTTACTTTTTGCTGTGGGGTGAAGCACATTTGACTTTCTCCTTCCAGATGTATTATTTGGAAGCAGAATATGGCAGCTTTATGGAATTATCACACACTTTGGTTACAAATAATTTATACTTGCAGTGCACTGTTATGCGGCCCAAGGCAAATAATCTTTCTGTGATTCTGCCGAGAATCTCTTTGTTCTTTATATAAAAGGTTCATATTTTACAGGGTGTAGAATTTATCGTATATACTTTCCATTGACTAGAAGATGAAAGGAGAGTTTCTGGTGGGGAGATGGAAGTCAAGTTTTGCAAAACGTCATCTTACAAGAGAACTTCAGGATTCTGATTTTTCTCATATAACAATACATCATTAAAATTTTTCTAATTTGGTTTAAAAATCCTGTTGTTTGGAGTCTGACCTCCACACACACACACACACACACACACACACACACACACCTATGAATTGTGGAAAGTCTACATTTGTCAACTGCAGAGATTCCCAGCCATTGGAAGACTGTTATATGAAGGCATCTGGAGATATTTTTGTTTTTCATGAATGTGGGAGAAGAAAGCCTATTGTTGCCCCGTGGGTAGAGGCCACAGATAATCTTAAACCTAGAGTCCTTGGCAGCTCCATGGAACAGCACGCAGAGGCTTAGCAGCTCTGCCTGTGGTAATTACCCTAATTACCCTTCTTGTCATTCAGGGAACTGGATGGCTTTACCTTTGTATTGATTTTATTTCAGGGTGTCCTGCCTGTTGATGTCCTACTCTGACTCCTCTGTATAACTGGATTGAATTCTTACATATATCATGTCACACAGTGCTAAAACTTTGAAGATGCAAGGATGTTAGGTACACTTGGAACATAGTAGTAGCAGGGCATCAAGAGTCATCCCTGCATGTTCATAGTAGTCAGGAATTCATAGCAAACGTCTATGAGTACTGGGCTTATTGGAGCAAAGTGCATGAAGAATGTAGCTCTTGTGAGGGTCATTGAGAGTGAACTGGAACAGAGAAGAAAAGTCCAGTGTTGTATAAACAATGGAGAGGGAAAGAGGTCTTGGGATTGGAGGAATGGTGAAGCCAAGCAGGATGCTTGTTTCCAGTTTGTGGATCTCTGAAGGATATGTTCTCCCTCTTCAAAATAAGCAATTAGGACTAGATATCCTAGAGTTAAGAAAAAACATAGTAGATTATGTGTAGACTGTCTTCATCTATCATGGTTTAACCCAAGATATTTATGAAGGAAATAAAGCTATACATTTAATAGAAACGGACTTCAGAATTTTAATTCCAATGCTATCCATTTCTTATCAGATGGCAGAACCATGGCAGACAGCCTCAGGAGCTGATAACCTCCACCTAGCTGAGGGGACATGACTGTCATTCCATAGTGAACTATGTGGCCAAACTAGAATGTCTAGTAGACTAGTTTTGTTAAATGCACTTTAACTAGAAATTCTTTCAGTTTGTAATGAGGTTATCAGAAAGTAACCCATTCTAAATAGAGAAACGCCCACATAGAAAAGGAATTAAGCTGGATTTGAGAGTACAACCCTATAATCCCAGATAAGGTAGAAGCATCATGAGACTTCGGCAAGCCTGGACTACGTAAGACCCACTCTTAACAATAACAGCAAAAGGTTTAACTCTGTCCATGACTTGAAATATGGCCTTCCAAAACCAGTCCAATGTCATGGGGACACCATCTGTCTTCATAGCAATAACAACACACAGAAGCTATACAATCTGAGGTCAGGGGCCAAAGTCACCTGAGTAGGTGAGTTACATCTCCAGCCTTCTCCTGTGCAACACTTCTCCTCATAGCAATCCTGAAGCTGCTTGTCTGCTCCCAAATTGATGTTGCATCTTTTTGTAGTAATATGTTAATGTTCCAAGAAGAGTGGCATCTGTCCAGTCACGCTGGGTCTTCATTTATTCTCCTCCTTTTTGATCCATTTTCCAAGAACAGCAATGAATCGCAGTTGCCATGAACCACAGTTGCCACGAACCAGTAAGGTTTTCTTTCCCTTGATTTGCCAAACCAGTGTTTGGAGATAGAGATTTGAAAACAGTGTTGATGACAGAGTGGCAAGATTCAGAGAAAGATAAGCAGACTGGTGAACATAATGTCCAGTGGATATCAAAAGCATCTGCGGCATAAGGAAAAGAGCTGTCGGACTTGTCACCACAAGAAATAGCTTCAGTGCTGGTACAACCTCAGAGCCACGGCTTCCTGTGTGTGCCTTGATTTTTATGGTTTTCAGATTGCCAGGAGCAAGCACAAATTAGGTCAAGGCCAATAGAAGGGAAGCAATGTTACTTGGATAGGTATCTCGGCTGAGCATCACAAAATTTACAATGTATCCATTTATATATTTGTTTGCATTCTGATTCTTGATAAGAACTCAAAATATATTGTTTAGCTTTTGTGATCACTGTTATAAGAAAATAAAAGTTCTTCATATAAAAAAATCACATGTATTTTTACTAAAAAAGCACACCAGCAAACAGAAGAAAACATCTACTATTTCCTAACCTATAATCCAGACATCAATCATTTTATTATATCTTTTTGGTCTTTAGTAATGGGAAAATGTATACAACCAGAACCTGTTAGTCAACCCAAACAACGATCATTTTTCTTTACGATCAGGTATTCTTCAGTTACTTTATTTCAATGGACCCAAATTTTACTCAAAGCCTTGTCACTGAACTTGGGGCTATTTTTGCAAATCGTTCTGTATTTGCAACTTAAGGAAACCATCCTATGGGTAAATATTCATATTCTCTCTAATTTTCAATGCTTTTTAAAAGTGAAATTGCTTTCACAAAATATATTCAAAACTAAGACACTTTTACTGGGAGTTCTGAAATTGCTCACCATTTTGGCAGCGCTGTAGATAAGTGCCCTGCATTACACAACTGCAGGGATTTCCATTTCTGCAGACAAAACTATAAACAGCCATCCTACCTGCGTTACACAACCTGCTTTACCTTCCCCCAGCAGCTGATGAGAACTCGCTTCCCTCCTACTCTTCTCAGTGGTATATATTCTTGTGTTTTGATGTGAACATTTTCCTATATTAAACAAGGTAATTAATGGAACTGCGTTTCTTATTACCTATGTCATTTATTCATTTTTTAGCCACTTTTCTTCAATTTTATTTTTGATAATTTCAAAACTCTGCGTGGATGTGTGTGTCTGTTTCTGTGTACACATACAAGCCATGGGAGATGTACGAAGGTCAGAGGGCAACTTTGTGGAGCCAGCTCTCTCTTTATTCATCTGGGTTGCAGGGATCAAACATAGACTTGTAGAACAAGTACTCTACCTCCCGAAGCCATCCCTCCAGCACCATGTCTCCAATATTCTTGTATGAAAGTGCTAATTATATCCTTGTTTCAATTTTATCGACATCACATCATGTACTCACTGATCTATAAATTGTCTTTATACAGTAAGGATCTTAACTCTTTTAAATATATGCAAAAAATAGTTTTGTATTTCAGCATTTGTCTTTGTTATATTATTTTCATTAAAAAGTAGTGGGAAAGTATTTTATAAATAAACGTAAAGAATGTAGAAAAGAATAAAGGTTAAAGGTTGTTGAAATGAAGTTTTTTTTTATAAAATATGATTCTATTTATTTAACCAAAACTTCATTAATGACAGTGATGTTAAAGCTTGTGGATTTTATGGCGCAGGCCATTGGTTAAATTTCAATAGAATTCTTCTTAGTAATACCTTGAGATAGTCTTTAACAACACCACCTGTTTCCGACATGGGTCTGGGTTACCTCACTCAGGATAGTGTTTTCTATTTCCATCCATTTGCATGCAAAATTCGAGAAGTCATTGTTTTTTACCGCAGCGTAGTACTCTACTGTGTATATATTCCACACTTTCTTCATCCATTCTTCCGTTGAAGGACATCTAGGTTGTTTCCAGGATCTGGCTATTACAAATAGTACTGCTATGAACATAGTTGGAACAAATGCTTTTGTCATATGATCGGGCATCTCTTGGGTATATTCCCAAGAGTGGTATTGCTGGGTCCAGGGGTAGGTTGATCACCACAGAACCTTCATCTGGTGATGGATGGAGATAGAGACAGAGACCCACACTGGAACACTGGACTGAGCTCCCAAGGTCCCAATGAGAAGCAGAAGGAGGGAGAAGATGAGCAAGGAAGTCAGGACCACGAGGGGTGCACCCACACACTGAGACAGTGGAGCTGATCTATTGGGAGCTCACCAAGGCCAGCTGGACTGTGACTGAAAAAGCATGGGATAAAACCGGACTCTCTGAACATGGCGAACAATGAGGGAGGATGAGAAGCCAAGGACAATGGCACGGGGTTTTGATCCTACTTCATGTTCTGGCTTTGTGGGAGCCTAGCCAGTTTGGATGTTCACCTTCCTAGACATGGACGGAGGGGGGAGGATCTTGGACTTTCCACAGGGCAGGGAACCCTGACTGCTCTTTGGACTGTAGAGGGAGGGGGAGAGGAGTGGGGGAAGGGGGAGAAGGGTGGGAGGAGGGGGAGGGAAATGGGAGGCTGGGAGGAGGGGGAAACTTTTTTTTCCTTTTCTCAATAAAAAAAAAATAATGATGATCACTTACCAGGATGTGGCACATTTGTGCACACTTCCTGTACAGGTCACATTGACGTTTAGACCTCAACAAGGCAGTCACTGGGTAATGTGACATAAATGAGTTTACTGCCTTCTTAGAAATGAGTCCTAACTATTTCCACTTGATGGCCCCAAAAGCTGCAAACACATTGTGCCTTCAGTGAAAATCCAGCGAAGTGTTGCTGTAACCAAGCAACCGGAATGCTGGGACAAGCACCAGGCATAGGCAGAAAGCAATCTGTCCCTTCAGGGAGGGGTGAGTGTGCAGTGAATGGAGCGAACACTGATAAACAGCAGGACAAACAAGGACCTCGGAACATGAGTCTTGACTAAGTACAGTTTGATCTCATTAGAAAGTTCTGGAAAAAACAGATACTTCGTAAATACCACTTGGAATGGGGAATGAAGCAGTAGCTGTAAGGAGACAGCAGTAGGGTGCTTCGGCAAAAGGCTTCCACAGTTTAGTTTCTGTTCTTTATTTGAAGGCACAGAGGCCAAGGTAAGAGAAATAAATTTCTTTTGAGGAATAGCATATGAATGGGAAAATTCTAACAAAGTTCCAGAAGGGAAAACAAAACAAAACAAAAACAAGAGAGTAACTCAAAATGCCCTAGCCTGTATTTTATCTGTTGACCAGACTTTACTTCTCTTAGTCATGTGTTACCTTTGTCTCCTTCATTTGTTATTCACTCTAGGAACTGCGAAAGTCACATGACTGTCCCAACCTTTGATTTGTAATTGCCTTTGGTGAGGTTTTATAATCAATCTCTCTTCCTCTCCACTCTCCCCATCCCCATTCTCCTTCCTCTCAACAGGTTCCCTGTGTAGTAACCCTGGATGAACTCATTATGCTATCTAAGTTGTTTACTAACTTGTAACAATCCTCCTGCCTCTGACTCTAGAGTGCCAGGATCATGGGAACATACACAACAGTTAGATCTAGAACCTCCTTAATGGACTGACCATGTCTACTAATATCCAGTGTGTATTTGATCACATGAATTCTGATAATACTTTACTGTTGGTGGAGGACCCGCTTGTTCTTCTTTTTTTTTTTTGTCAGTGTCTTTAATCATAAAAATCTTTCTGTCCCTTGCCCAAAGGAAAACGAGAAGGCAACAGTCTGGCAGTATAAAAATAGACAACTGGAAGGGTACTTGACAACTAAACCCCACCTGGGATTCTGAAAAGAAAAGCACATTTAGACAAGGCACTAACGCAGTGACACTTAGAGAACTATGGGATGTTTATTACCTGTAACTCTTCCATATTAACAGTGCTAGGGTCACTCTGGAAACCCTGAGTACCTCAACAGTACATGAAGGATAACTACAACACACCTAATATGTACATCAGAGGTAACCTATAATAAAATGAGAAACCCACACTCCCAATTCTCAAACACTTTTCTTGATTATCTCAAAGTATGACTAACGATGACTTCTAATGAACACCTATAGCCACTGTAACTTTTAATATCACACTCAAGAAAGTGATCAAGACTGGCTAATTTGACCTACAATTACAGAAATTACAAGAGCATTCCCCAATAGCCACAATCTAAATGTCAGTTCAGTTTTAAATGTAAATGTCCACATTTGGTATTTCCTACTAAGCCAAACATGCTAGGGCTCCCAGTCTACTGATCCAATTAATGATCAATAGCCAGTTAGGTTGATGCCAACGAAGAGTAGAACTCAGTTCCTACCATGGAGGACAAAAAAAGGGTTCAATCTTCTAACATGTTAATAGGAAGTCTAAATTTGAAAGTATCTTCTTTGAACATGGGCACTTTTTTCAAAGGCTCATGCTGGAACCTTCTGAACACAATTCTCTCTTTTCTTACTGAGATTTATTGTTAAAAGCAAACATAATTGGGGGGGGAGGGATCTCATAAAAACAAAATCAGTACAGCATCTAAAAACTATCTCAAAAGAGCATATTTAAGAAATGATTATTAAATTATGATTTAATCTAATTGCACACACACACACACAATCTGAAAGCACAACTCCTCCAGATTTCTCAGAGACAGGGTATGCATGCCTCCATAGTCAACTGTGCATCGTTACATTTAGCCACATAGTAGATTTTACATCAGACCCGCTTGTTCTTTCCCGGCTGCCTGGCTACCTTAGAACCAAAATAACCACACAGAAATTGTATTCATTAAATCACTGGCCCATTAGCTCTAGCTTCTTATTGGCTAACTCTTACATCTTAATTTAACACATCTCTATTAATCTGCATATCACCACGAGGTCGTGGCCTACCAACAAAGTTCCAGCATGTCTGACTCTGGTGGGAGCTCCATAGCTTCTCTCTCTGCTTCTTCTTCCCAGCCTTCCATTTAGTTTTCCCTGCCTAGCTCTGTTCTCCTACAGCTCTCTATAGGCCCAAAGCAGTTCCTTTATTAACCAATGAATGCAATACATAGACAGAAGGACCTCCTACACCACTTTGGAGTCATTAGTATCCTTTTTTATTTATTTATTTATTTATTAAGGATTTCTGCCTCCTCCCCGCCACCGCCTCCCATTTCCCTCCCCCTTCCCCAATCAAGTCCCCCTCCCTCATCTGCTCGAAGAGCAATCAGGGTTCCCTGACCTGTGGGAAGTCCAAGGACCGCCCACCTCTATCCAGGTCTAGTAAGGTGAGCATCCAAACTGCCTAGGCTCCCCCAAAGCCAGTATGTGCAGTAGGATCAAAAACCCATTGCCATTGTTCTTGAGTTCTCAGTAGTCCTCCTTGTCCGCTATGTTCAGCTAGTCCGGATTTGTCCCATGCTTTTTCAGACCCAGGCCAGCTTGTTCATAGCAGCATTGTTTGTAATAGCCAGAACCTGGAAACAACCTAGATGCTCTTTAATGGAAGAATGGATGAAGAAAGTATGGAATATATACATATTAGAGTATTACTCAGCAGTAAAAAAACAAGGACTTCTTGAATTTTGCATACAAATGGATGGAAATAGAAAACACTATCCTGAGTGTGGTAAGCCAGACCCAAAAAGAGAGTCATTAGTATCCTTAACTAGGCTGATTTATACAGTGAATGTTCCATCTTCTACTTTCCTGCTGTCTGTGTGTTTGGCACAGTACTCTTTGCTATAGATACCAGTCTATGTCTCACTTGGAGTCTCTTAGCCGTCTTCAACTCAATACATCCAGAACAACTTAAAAAAATATCTTCCCACTTACTCCCCAGTCTTCCTCTTCACAAATCCCAGACTCAGCAATTGGGTGCCATTGGGTGCTAATCTGACTGAGCCAGCTGTAGAATAATGAAAAGGAGCACTTTTTATCGATAAATCAAAATGGATATATTAATGACAACTGAGTGCTCATATTGACCCACAACAAAGTTAAAACATCTTTTTTGTTTTTATTCACTTTAAAACTGAAAACAAACCAATCCTCTCAGCTGCTCTACAGAAAGTATATTTTACCATTAGATAGATTCAATGGTTCCTAATACTCAATTTAATGTTAGAAGTGAAACCTCTATAAGGACAGTCCCTCATCTGTCAATGTTTGCCTAGAGTTTCTGTTTACCAAGTCTTGTTGGAAGCCATGAGAATTCCAGCATCTCCTACACTTCACGGAAATCTTAGAGAGTGTTGTTTATTCTAGTAATGTTTTCTTCCTTTGTATATGCAAATAGTTCTCAGAAACCCTTGATAGTGGAATGCAAAGAATACACAAGAAGGCACAAGAAGCCTGTGAACTGTAACCATATGCAGTGTGAGCCACCAAAGGGTTTTAGGACTGGTGGCCTTGATAGACTCACCTTTATATATAGATGGTTCTAAAATAGTCATAAGGGTTTTGGATAACATGCTTCAAGTTAATTCTTTGGGTGGAAGAGAATGGCTCAATTGCACCCTAGAGAACTGTTTTCTTCCACCACACCTCTTTTTCCCCCTGATGCAACTAGAGTCCTCTTTGAAGTTGGTCTCCATCCATGCATACACCTCTGAGCCAATCTAAAGATTGTAGACATGGCCCATGACAAGATCCATCCAGCTGCATAGTAGCTAGGTGATTTTAAGCACAGGTACAATTATGCTTAGCTCTTGTTTGGGCATACACTGCACTACATTAGCATTAAGGAGTCAGAGCTGCAAGATGTCTGAACATCTCATGCAAGGATGGCCAGAACCCTGATTTCTGGATTTCTCTTCCATAGATTCTTACATGATATGTCTTGAATAAGTATGGGAAGTTTGCATTTTTAAAAGTTTCCAGGTGGTGATGAGACACAGATTTAAAACTTGCTTCAGAATAAAGTTCTCTGTGTGTCTATTGTGCACACACATACTCTACTTTCCCCAATATTATATTAATAATGTAGACCTAAAGGAAAGGATGAAGATAAATCTAAATCACAAGTTATTTGAAGTAGTGGGGCATAAGTTATTAAAGTATGTACTGTTTATGGTTGGGAAACAAAGTGCTTCTCAGAAAGCAGGTCTAATGACTGGACAAAAAAACATTTCTATTAACTCTGTCACCCGTAGAGAAGGTGAAAAAAATACCCAGTGCATAGCTAAAGCAGGTAGCCTCTTCCTTACAAAGTGGCTCCTAAAGTCAATATAGCTAGTTACCCCAAACTGGTTCTTCAAGTGACACTAGTTTGTTTTCACATATATTTTTATTAAAATAAGAACTTCAGATATAACTGGACATCCTGTGTAGAACTCAACAGGGGACTCTGACAGAGAGTTATGGGCTGAATAAAACCCACATCCTTCATGAAATTAACATCAAAGAGGCCCTTTGAGAGGAGATAGAGTTTTAGCCTTTGTGTGCACTACACCTAGGGAAAGAAGGGGATTTTTCTGGGATTGGCATTTCTGTATACACAGAACAATACCAACTGATGGATTGCTCTCTGTTTTGAAATGGCATTTGTATCTCTTTGCTAGAGACCTTTTATTGCATTTTTGTCCTCTAACAAAGACGTATGAAGCTTGATAAACTGCATAAAAGCACAGGAGCTCTGTGCCCACGCTCCATCAGTCCCCAAACTATGTCCAAATTTTCAGTGTCATGACTCTCAACTCCAGAGGGTATCATCTGTTTTTATATAATGTCATTCTGGTTCCTGGTATTGTTAGGAAAAGAAGCCCCAACAGAAATAGTTCATAAATATGGCTCAAGCAAGCACATTGTATGGAATGTGCAAGCAAGGTGAATTTAATTTATATCAACTCCAGCATATGCTTTCCAGACTAAAAGCACATCCCTTTTATTTGAATTCAAATATCAAAATATCAAGGCATGTATCTTCTGATATCATGGTGAGTTCCTCTGACAAAGAAAAAAATTCTTCTTCAATACTTGGCACAGCATTCTTCTGCCTAAAGTTGTTTGGCTGTTCTAGTTTTTGTCAGAAACTTCAAACGCTGGTATATTGGTGCAAATTTTCTTTCTTTCTAAAATCTTTTCTTACTGTTTCTCTAGAGAAGCAAAGGAACACACCTGTGTATGGCATATGGAAAATGGTTATTATAATGCATGTCTCATAAAAGTATGGAGGCTTACAAGTCTCTAGCTCTTCAGACAGGAAGGTAACCCCAAAGGATAGGTAGCACAGTTCCCCTCTGAGGCCAATGACCTGAGATCCAGAAGGCCAATGATGTGTTTCCAGTCTAGCAGTTCTCAACCTATGGGTCGCGAGCCCTTTGGAGGTGGCAAATCAGATATCCTGCA
Organism: Microtus ochrogaster; assembly: GCF_000317375.1. Taxonomy (NCBI): domain Eukaryota; kingdom Metazoa; phylum Chordata; class Mammalia; order Rodentia; family Cricetidae; genus Microtus; species Microtus ochrogaster. The sequence goes on along the minus strand of NW_004949101.1, from coordinate 6,301,172 downwards.
TATAAGATATTTACACTGTGATTCATAACAGTAGCAAAATTAGAGTTATAAAGTAGCAATGAAATGGTTGGGGGTCAGCACAACATGAAAATTGTATTAAATTGTCATAGCATTAGGAAGTTTGGGAACCACTGCCCTAGTCTGAGTACTTGTAGGCTTAAAACAAAGTAAGAAGCAATATTTCAGTTTGAACTCAAAGGTGGAGACGAAAGAGTGTCCAAGCACGAGAACCATTAAGCCAGCACTGTGGGTAATGGGCTGTGAAGCACGGCCCTTGTCCAGACGAAGTTCAGCCTTTCTGTCTTCTGAAGACTTTCCTGTGGTTTCCCAATGCTCACCCACATAACAGAGGGCCATCTACTTTTCTCAATCTTCCTGTTCAAGTGGCAGTCTCCAGAAATACCCTCAAAGACACACACCTTGTGGAACCTTGTGGCCCAGTCACATGGCCTGTGAAATGAACCTTTACTCCTGGTAAGGGAGGACCTTTAGCCAGAAAGGACCACTGGAGCCTCCGGTTATCATGTTCTGCCCTTCGGCCATTCAGAGCAAATTTGATGTCATTGAAGGTATTTTGACTGCTCCTGAACATGTATTTCAAAGAGTTTCCCATCTGTTTGAGGGTGCTAAAAATAGAATAAATAAACAGAACCCAAAGCCTGTCCTGAAGCAAGGGTTCAAGTGTAGAGATCCTTTGTTGAAAGGCAATCTGGGGAAATGACAGCAGAAGAGAGAGGAAGGGGGAGTGGTAAAGGAGGTCAAGGGGTTACGTTCCAAACTACTTACACTCTAACTCTGTTCAAACTCAAGCACCTCAAGTTCAATGAGGGAAGGAGACTTATGGGAATCATGTGGAACAAGGAACAAGCATGCGGTATCTGCGGGAGGAGCCTGAGAAACAGTGATCTGTCCATCACATGTGGTAGGCTGGCTCCTGGAACAGGTTCATTGTACAGAATTTCTTTAGCCAACTGGGCTCTAGAAACCGGAACTAGAGAAAACTCTTAGGCAAAGGACCCACATGGCTGATGCAAAGTGTCAGCGAGCATAGAGTGTATAGTCAGGAGACAATCTTTCCTGGTAACACACTGCTGGCTCTCATTACCTCAAGTTAGTCTCAGCTTACCTTTTAGGTGACCCGTCAGCTCCTCTGGAAAGCATCCGTGGACTTCCTCTTTTCTGTCAGTGATAGAACCTCTGCTCACCTACAGCAGCCTATCATGTCCTGTCTGCCACTTGAAGTCTGCTCATTGTGGCTCCCTTTGTGATTGTTGTGAAGAAAGGGATTCTTGACCTCAGTCTTCAAGGACGATTATGCTTGTTGTGTGTGGTAGTGCTTACTAAATGGTTACCAAAGTATCAGAAAGAATACCAGTGTCATGTCACCAAATATCAGTAGCTTTAAAAGCTTATTCTGTAGCTGTGGGGGAGATGCACATGTGCACACAAGTGTGCATACACCCTTCAGTTGTAAGAAGTTGGTTACTTTCCCATCCCTGTTCTTCAGATTAAGAAACTGAGGGTTATATTGTTTTATGTCACTTTCCCCAGATTACATGCTTGTTTGTAGTTTGGCCATTTAGTGGAAAGGTTTTTATCTATTCTATTACATAAGAGGAATGGTACTGGTTACCAAGGAAAACAAAGGAACACAAGACATGGCCTTCATCCTGGCAGTGCTAGATTGTGACATTTTATATAAATAATAACCAATGTTAGTGTTTGATGATGTTTCAGTACCTGCTCTAGTGCTTGGCATAGACATTATTTAACTCAGTCCTTAGAGCAAGTCCATGTAATAGACATTGTTGTCACTCATCATGATCAAAGAACCTGAAACTCAGGAAGAATAGGCAACTTCTTCAAAATCACATGCCTAGTAAATGGGTGGGCTGAAGGGTCAGTAGGCAGACCTGAGTTCAGATGTCTTCAAAGTATATATTCATACGAAAGCAAAAATAAGTCAACAAAAAAGAATATAATTATTTCAAACTTGCATCAGATAGATGATCAGGAAAGCCTTCATGGACAGCTCTTCTGATGTAGCTGCCTTTTGCTTTTCTCGGTGAAACTTCTGCTCACCTGCATCAGAAAATGTGAACTGAAGTCTTGAAGGGTATAGATGAAAGGAGAAAGTGATGGTTTCACCAGCAGGAATAAGGTAGATAGAGGAAGTTAAAGGGAAGTACTATGGTTTATCTTCTAAAGGTCTGTGCTCTAGATTATTGGTCTTCAGGGTAATAGTACCAAGATTCTATGCCATTTAGAGATAATTAGATCATGGGGCACAACCCTAGGTAGTATGGTCCTCCTAGGACTGAGTTAGTGCTCAGATTCTTTAGTCATAGAAGAGAGAAAGAGAGATGTGCCTCTCCCTGCCATCTTGCTTCCTCTTAACATGTGCATGTGCCTATTTTGTGATGCCATCTGCCAGATAATGACACCGCCAGTGGCTCTCAGTGGAGGCCTAAACAGATGGGAGCACACTGTCTTATACTTTTATCCTCCAAAGCTGTGAGCCAAATAAACCTCTTGTATCTGTAAAGTGCTCACTCCAAGTATTTTGTGATAGCAACATAAAATAAAGTAAGAGCAATAATACCTTGAGGAAACAAAAAATAGTTGAGTGTTGCCATCTGTCTAGGTGATAACACCAGCACCATGGAAGTAAGGAAGCTGGCTGAAATAAGATATCGTTGGCCTTAACTGTTAGAGGGAAGAGTCAGAGGGTTAAGGGGTGCGCTTTGTCCTTTGTGCTTTGCACAGGAGGCTGTTACCAGAGCCTGTAGACCAGAGCAGAACTGTATTAAGATGAACTGGCAGGTACTATTAATGAAAAGAAAATGTGTCATAGGAAGCAGAAGAGAGGATCAACTGGGAAACCCCTAAGACACATAAGGCAGAGAATTAGAATTAAAGTACAGTAAACTGACTGGAGGGGAATGAACACAGAGGCATTAACTTGTGTTTAGTGTCTGGACTGCTGTAAAAAAAAATACCATAAATGGAAAGACTTAAAAAAACAGAAATTTACTTTTCAAAACTTAGAAATCCAGTATCCGGATTTCAGTATTCTATTGCCTGCTAGGGTCTAGTTCCTTATGGAGAGAATGTCATCTCTCCATGTCCTTAATGGCACAACCGAGACTGTGTCTCTCCTTGACCTCTTCCTTAAGCCAACTGATCTTATTCATTAGGGCTCCATCTTGGTGATGAAATCATCTTCCAAAGATCATGACTTTGGGGAAAGGTCTCAGCATATAAACAGGTGGCAAATATTCAGACCAAGGTATTAGGTATGAGGAGCATTTAAGGAGAGACATATCGTGCTCTGAGTTCAAAGGAGTAAGTACAACCAGGTATGATGGTATGCAACTGAGGCAGGAGGATTGGGACAATTTTTACATGGTGTGATTACAGCCTGGGATACATAGAAAGACCATTTCTCAACACACACGTGCATGCGCAAGCACACACACATACAATGTGGGAAGGAGAGGGAATCACTCGGCAAGCATGTCATCAGAGTGCAGATCACATATCCTTGTCCACTTAGAAAGCAGTATTATGGGAAATTAAGGGAACTGAACAGAAACAGGACCACCAGTAACGTCCGTGGAGCCGGTGGTGGAAAGTCTGCCTAGCAGCAGAGCAAGCGGCACTGCTCATAGCCGAGTTCAGGAAGCAAATGTCAGTGCATCCACTGTCCCGACACGGGAGCTCAGCGCACATACTTTCCCAGAGTGTGAAGTACATGGTATTTAAAGTTCATGGGAAACAGTTTTGAAGAATTGAGATGACCAATGTGGCCACACATGCGTTGTATAAATAAAACAAATTATGCTGCGTACATGTTGTTATAAAGGGGAATGTAACCCTCGGTGTTAGCTTCTGCTGTGTGGGCACACTTTCCTCAAACACAGTGTGACCCAGTGTGATGATACAGGATAAATGGCTGATGTGGTACTCTGCTTTCTACTTTCCTTTCATTATTTGATGAATCAAACTGAAGCATTGTGGCGCTTCTTGCATTGCTCATTATCTTTCCTTTTCCAACAGATGATAACAATGAGGGAGCAGCTGACGTTGACATGAAAGAAGATGCAGGTAATAAGACCGTGATTTTATTGCTTGGGGCAAAGCCGGGAACCAATCTGATTTAGTCAGATCCTGCAATTTTTAAGGAGAGACTGAATGAGATGAAAAAATAGAAATGTGTGTTCAACATCATAAAATAGGGGAGTGGCTATAGTAACTCTTTAGGCAAACATAGTTTCTATGTTTAAAGGTTAAATTGAACTTTGAGCTTCTTGACAGAGTAAAGGGGGAAAAAATGAAAGAAAGGTGTATTACTGTTGTAGAGTAACCAGCAGAGATGTAAAGAAACCATCACCACCACATCTTGGTACTCAAGACAACAGTTTGCTTTGCTAATACACTGGGTCTGAGAATTCCAGAATAGAAGGCATTTACTCACCCAATTCTCTACGATCTGGGCCTCCATTAGGAGCTGGCTTATTCCAAAAGTTTTTTAGTTACTTGTCTGGATGATGACTGACTCAACTATAAGCTGAAGCCTTACTGGGGACAGTTTCCAAACGTAAACACTCTAAGTGATCTAGAAGATCTAACATGGTGACCAGCTAATTTCATCTTGAAAGCATCAATGAGCCAGGGAGATGTTTCATCTTCTTAAGGTCAAGGTGTAGAAATCCCATAGCATCACTTCCTCCTTCGAGATGGTTCTTCACAGCTTGTAAAGCCTCAACTGCTCCTGTGGCCCTATTTGATGAATAACATGCAGCATATACCATTCTTATTATTAAGATATATGACAACCACTCAAGAGAGACCAGAATCACAAGGAAACCTGGTGGTTAAAAGTGTAAGCTCTGGCCTATGGGGGTCGCTCACTATGTCCATAAATAGTGATTCATGGATTAATAGACTCAAACACAGGTCTAGCTCTACACCATTCATTGACTTTCAGTATCTTTCTACAATAGTCTTTGTTCACTTCTGGGGTGACAATAGTCACCATATTGTTTCAGTGAGAAGATTAAATGAGACAATATACCTTAACTGCTGCCCACACTGCTTGGCTCAGTAAATCTTCAGTATTCACTATGCTACTACTTTCTGTTGCCTTTTTCTCAACCATGGAGATTATAAGATTAAGAGGTCCATATTCCCCATTTCAACAACCACTATACTTTTGGCATGCTTTCAATTTTTTTTTTAAATTTGAAAGATATCTCAAAGATTTTAGTCTTGGGTACCCTACAATTTGAGTCCAGAGCATCCTATAAGTTACTGACAGTCTTGGTCTCAGCATCTCCAATGACCAGAGCTTCAAATTCTGATGTGCAGGTTCTCATTAACTGAGGCTTCATTAACATTAACATTCTCTGCATTAGTTTAATTCTGTCCCTCTGGAGGCGATCCATTCACTGCCTAGAGAAATAGCATCTGCTCCCGTTCTTCTTAAAAGTCCATTGGACCAATAACCACAGAGTTTCTCTTCTCTTCCCCAGTCTAGACACGCCTGATTTATAAGGTTCCCTTCTCTACAGAGGCAATGAACTCAGCTAAAATGAGAGGTGGATAACAAATGTGAAAGTTAGAAGCAGGAACAGAGAGAGGTAGCAGAGGAGGGACTGCAGCAGCTGCTGCTGCCTCTGTTCCCTCAGCACTCATGCTTGGCTTTGAATGGAAACTTTCTAATGATAGCTTTTATGGTCCTCAGCTGAGTGGCTTTCTCTATTCATGCAGGAAAACTCAATGTACTAGTGAGTTTGTTTCTCTGGAGTAGCTCTCCAGCCAATGATGGATAAAGTACCCTTCAAACCAATGATGAATAAGGGTTAGCATCCCAGGATTCCTGTGAAGGTGGTATAGCTCCGTAGTGTCATTGTACAAGAACATTGATTCAAACCTCAGCAAACAGACACACACACACACACACACACACACACACACACACACACACACACCTGAGACACATTCTAGGGTATATTGCAGTATAACCAATAGACATATATTTGCTTCAGATGTAATTTTATATTTTCTGGCACTCATATTAAAAAAATAAATAAATGAAATTAACTTTAGCAACATTTTATATAACACAATTATCTGAAAACATTATCAGTTCAACCTATAATCAATATAGAAATTTGGTTAGATGTCATGTCTAAGTTTTAATTCTGAACCTATGACATCCATGCGTATCTCATGTCCACATCTCAGTTCAGATTAAGTAAGCACATTTCAAGTTCTCACTGAAAATGTTTCTATAGCTGGAATATTAAACATCATGATTCTATATCCTTAACAAGAAGTCCCTAATAGAGTTTAGCCTATGATGCCCATGGTGGGGATTGTTCATAAATATATGTAGAAGTATCTATCTTCCTTCTTTTGTCTTATTTCATTAGTCCTTCTCTGATACTTTCTGAGATTAATTCTCAAATTAGCAGCTTATACTCAAAACATTGTCCAGTATCTATACCTAGGAGCATGCAACCTAAGACAAGAACTCTACTTGAATTTTATGAAACAGAAAGCCCAAGATTAAATTTCTATAAAAACTTCAATTCTTGTGTCCATGTAAAATGTCTTATTTTTAAAAATCTGTCCTATATTAACTTGAATGAGTTCGGTGCTATTCTTAGTTATTCTCATGCATAGCCTTGCATAAAGCGTCCTTGGAGGATTCTTCAGCCATAGGGGTTCTGCCCTTTCAGCCAGGTTAATGTTCAGTGAACCATTGGCCTCAGTGCCACAGCTACACATTTCTAGGCAAAGGGACTTGACTTCTTAAACAGAGCTAGCTAACTACCCAAACCATTGATTCATTTTAAAGAAATTGTTGAAAGGAAGGACGTCTCCACAAGCTAGAATCAGCATTTGCAGTCTGGAGTATCCTCATTATTTCCGATTCCAGCCCCATCAGATACCCAGGGAGTTCTGCCTTCAACATCTGGTCGAGTCACACTCAATGATCCATGAGGCCAAGACAGAATAGGTGTGGGGAGCTCGTTTGCATCTCCTAATGTTTGAGTGTTGAAACCGTAGGAGACTTGTGTGCCGGATGGTCCATAGCATTCCAGCTGGCCCTGCCAGACGTTAGTGTGCTGGCTGGTTTTGTTATAATCTCATGATGGAGTATGTTGGTCTGCAAGAAGAGTCCAGCTCTCTCCTAAGACCATTCATTTTTGCTTTCCCTCTGCCACACATTGTCGCCCTTCACAGGAGTAGGAAACCTACAGCGATGGTTAAGAATACAGTTGACCTAATAAAGGGCTACTCAAGAGACTCAACATGATAAACAGATGCTATTGAGTGGCAGTGAATAACAACTTCAATATCTAAAAGCAATGCCATGCTTCTCAGTTGGCTCTGTGGGTGACTTGAGTTGCAATGGGAATCTCATGATAATTTCATAGGTATGATAATATCAGCCACACACTTTTCAAAGCTCCCAATAAGAGAGCTGGAGTGAGATGGTGTGAGCTGGCTCAAGTCAGGCTTGGCATACCTCTGAGCACACCAGACGTCAACTGGGCCTTCTCTTGTGCAGATCACTGGATGTGCATGAGTTTATTTCATACAACAACCTACAAAAAAAAAAAAAAAGACTTTGATTAAGGAGGCTTCAATTAATTCTTACCTAAAAAGTAGAGCCCAAATTTGAATCCAAGTTTGTCTTACACCAGAATTGATGCAATTTAACTTTTTGCTGTGGTCTCCAGACCCCTAGAGCAAATGGAGGCAGAAGCATCTCAAATGGAGTTGATACGTCTTCAAGGTGGCATTCTCCCCCTGTAGAACTTTAATCATCCTTATTCAGGCATGCCAAATGTTTCCCATGTCCTTCCATCTCAAAGGCCACACACTCTTGACTTGGACCAATCTGAGGCAGCAGGGCTCCACCTATATCAACCATCATGGTGCTGCTCACCTAGAGCAGAGGACAAAAGAGGTTTCAGTCAAACTCCAGATTCATGACTTTGTCAGAAACAGGCAATCTAAAATAGTACACATCAAGAAATCTCAGGACATTGTTTGCAAAGAGGAACAAAATCAGCTTCTCCTTCAGCTCCCTTTAGACCAAGAGGGAAGTGCTGAGCCTCAGGTAGGAACCTTTGCACAGAGGTCATGTGTATTAGTGACTTTTATTTGAACACCCCATGGGCATCAGGAAACAATCAAAGGCTCATGAATTTCACACATGCCTTTTTATGCAACAAGCTTCCATGCCCATTGAACATAAATGTAGGCAAACAGACGTCTTTGAAAACTTCACCTAGACCCTAAGAATTTCTGTTAAGGCAGGAAATCACAAACTTGGCATGCAATCAACAAAGCCTCCAGGTGTAAGAAACCATATCTTGGAGTTGTATTTTCATCTCTGGAGGCTTTTGCCTAACCCCAGGACAGCACTCTTCAGGGTACAATGGGACTAGATCTAATGGTGAGATCACAGTGCCTCTTTGCCTGGTCCATGACTCTCGGTGGACCTGATATTTGTATGCAATAAGCTGTTCCAAAAACCTCACTTCTGGTTTTGCTGCACTATTCTAAAAGGTCACCATGCATCTCATACCTATGACAGAAGTCGGCAAGCTACTAAGGCAATCATTGGTGATGTTTCTCACCCTGGCCTTGGTAATAACCTTAGCTATGACTGACCTGTGACCACATAAAACTTGGCCCTTATGCCCCGCACCTTTGTAGTCTGTGACGCCAAAATTTTGAATAGCACATCTATCAAACGTGGACATTTTTTTTTATTGTTGTTCTGTTTCTTTCTTAATAGATGAAAGAGGAAAGGGGAGAAATGAGTTAACCACAGTCCCGTAGTGTGATTTTAGAATTCTGGCATGAGGCAACAGCTGCGAAGAGAATGAGTTAGGCATAGAGCTGTTATAACTTGGACTTAAAGAAAGGACCAGTGAAGCAAAAATAAAACAGACTCTAAAATTCTCACTGTACTTCTCATCACCAAGGATACAGGAGGGATGGGAAAAAAGAAACACACTTTTCTTGTAAAAGATTAAGTTAGTTGTATGTGTACAATAAAGACACAAATGAGGGAGCAAGATAATTACAGATAACACTGGGGTGTGTGTGTGTGTGTGTGTGTGTGTGTGTGTGTGTGTGTGTGTGTGTGTGGCAGTGGGTAAATTTAGAGAGATGGCTCAGCAGTTATGAGCACTGCATCATCTTCCAGGGGACCCAGATTCTATTCCCTGCACCCATATGGTAGCTCATGGCTACCTGTATCTCCAGTTCCAGAAGTTTCTACACTCTCATCTGGTCTCTGTGGACACTTTACCCATGTGGTGCATAAACATACATGCATACAAAAACATACACACATAGAAAATAAAAGCGAAGAAACAGCAAGAAGTGCTGCTGATGCTGGTGCCAGGACCATTCATAATAGATGAGTCTAGGGTTTGTTACAGCAAAGATGGGATGATCAGCTGGCTTGGGAACACAGGTGAGAGTAAGTTTGAATGGCGATACCTAGGTTTTAGTTTGAACTGTTTGGTAGATTGTATGCAACACCATTCTTCTAGACATGGAGTACCACAGAGAGGTTTGTACACATGAAGGGTAGTTCTGATTGTTTTTAGATTTGAGATTCCTGATGTGGGTTGAGTGAAGGGAAACCATTCAGACTGAGAAAGTAGGACATGTAAGTCCCAGCCTTGCATGGGGTAGTAATGAGGGTGACTTTGGGACCGGCAACCTGTGAAGAAGGCCAGCTGATAGTAATTCTGACCTTAGTTTAGGGATGAGTCAGCCCACAAAGAATACCAGGATCCCATAAAGTAGATTTTGTGGGTTCCCCATTGACGGAAACTAGCAGGAAGATAGAATATCGACAAGTTTATTGGAGTAAGTGGGAGCATTTGGTCTTAGGGTGCAGGAAGAGTTGCTAACTGGTCGAGAATGGAATGGAAAAGCAAGCAGAAGACATCCAGACATCCAACCCCAAGCCAAAAAATGTGAGACAACAAAGGCAGAAGACACCAACACTGAGCTCAGCAGAAAGATTAAGTAGAAACTGTAACTCAAGGCCAGCAAACGTTCTAATCAGATAGAGTGGATTGAGAGCTATTTCTCCAGACGCCCTCCAGTCTTTCCTAGTCCCTGTGGGTAGGCTTAAGAAAACGTTGAAAAAATTGTTAGAAACAACAGATTAGTTGGGGACATAGGAAAGTGCTCCTTAGATTCTAGATTACAAAAGAAGCCCATTCAGGAGAAGCAGAACCAGTCACCTTAAAAGTGAGGTGACATTGTATTTCATTTCGCCGACCTTTGAGGACTAAGATGAAAGACATAATGGTCTCTGCTAAGCCTTGAAATTTAGAGCAGAGTCCTTCGGACTGCTCATATGGAGAATTACCCAATTTTTAAGATAGCACTTTTGTGTGATTTGGCATTTGTATGAATCATTGATGATGTCTACAGAAAAATATTGGAGCCTAAGTTTAAGTCTATGTAGTAGGATGGAGAATACGAGTTCCTTGCCAAGATTTAGTTCAGCTGCAATGACAGGTGGATCTGTAGTTAAGGCTCAGTAAGTGTGTGAGTGTGGTGGGTGAGGCTACTAAGAAGAAGAAAAATATATTTAAACTTTAACACGTTCTGGACATTACTGGCAAATATTTAAATAAGAATATTAAATTTGTACTTCCAGAAGAGCTTGAGCCTAAAGGCCTTTCCCCACCTCACAAGAAGAGCAAAGCAAAGAAACCAGAAAGTTCAAAGGACTCCAGTGAAGGTAAGTCCTGCTTCCTCTCAAAACTTATGCCATGGAGACAAACTTTCATGTCCTTTGTAAAGTGTGTGTATACCTTTCGCATTTAGATTTCTTTTTGTTTTGTTTTTGTTCTGTTGCTTCAAGGCAGAGTTCCTCTGTAGCTTTGGAGCCTTTCCTGGAAAACTAGCTCTTGTCAACCAGGCTGGCCTCAAACTCAATGAGATCTGCCTGTCTCTGTGTCCCTAGTGCTGGGATTAAGGGCATGTGCCACCACCGCCTGGTGACACATATTCTTAAGGGTTAAAAAAAATGCCACAGAACAATCCTATTTTGCTTTCCTTATACATTCAATAACTTTTGTGAATATGAGAAATCAGATTTGTTGTTACTAAAGAAAAAATATATTTTAAAAAGTTATGTTCTTTACATGGCACAGTTTCATTTCTATAAGGTGAAATTATGTGAGTTGTATTAAAACCAAGAAGTTCTCAGACCATGAGGAACTGAGGGACAAGGCTTATACATGACAAACAGTTTTCTGGCTATTGTCTTATTGGTATCATTTGTTTTTCACATGAACATATTTTCAGGGTTCCCAGAAGCAAACCTCAGCAATGATGCTGCAAACATCTCTCTTCTATTTTTTTAATGATCAATGGGGAAGTCCTGTTGGGCTCAGGCTTCAGAAGGAATGATGCTGTCTCTGAGGACAGCCTACAATCATGCAAACTGTCTTTGAAAGGCAAATGTGGATGTGTTTTTGGTGTGTAGCTTCCGGATTGCAGAATACATACATCTCCTGCTTGCTTACCTGGAGTTCCACTTTGTGCTTTGTGAGAAAATAGTCTGGTAGTATCGTTGCTGTATGTATGTGTGTGTATATATATATATACACACACATACATACATATATGTATAAATTAAAAAGAAGAAGAAGGAGTGGTTAGCTGGTTATGTCTGGCATTCTGTTAGTGATGACTGTCACTCTTACGACTATCTCAGTTAGGAATGAATGAGGCTAAGCACTGTCCTCACTCACTGAAAAGTGTTTAGACGGTTAGAACAATTTGCAGAACTCATAGAACCATGGTGAAGGTCGAAGGCTCTGCCCAGCATCAGATGGCAAGCCTTGCTAGTATCTGAGGAGGAAACTAGCGAGTGCACCCTTGTCGGTGTGATTGTTGCACCTTTTCCTATGGGATCCCTGAAGGTCAAACTTGTGAAGACTTAGAAGCAAAACCCCAGTTGTTTTTCCCTGGAGAGGCTACCCCTTACAAGATGGTTGCCAACCAATGCATTATTTCCATTGCTTTCCAGGGCTGGGGTCTATTGTCAATACAAATGTAGACATGCTGTGACTTATTCTTCCACGCTACTCCTTGCGACTCTTTAAAACGACTTTTACTTCCTCCTTAAATTGCTTTGTTGGGGAAACATCATCCTCTAATCCTGGTATGACTCGGTGGTACAATTTCACCCCCTCCAAACATGTGATCTTGCAAAATTACACATGTAGATTCTCTCTGACTTTATTGTCTGGGAAATGTAGTTAATTTGATTTTGTTTTCACTTCTTTTTTTTTTCTGAATAAAAAGTAGAACCTGGCAGCTACGCTATGACATTTCAAAGCTAGTTCCCTCAAATTGTACCTGTTCTCTGATGGTTGAGAAGTGATTTCCCACTTAGCTGTTGTTTTCCTTCACTGTCTTTTCCCTCCGAGTGCTTTCACAAGGTGCTCTGTGCCTTCGTGTTCCCTGGTTTCAATATGATGTGGTTAGGTGCACAATTCTTTTTATTCCTTTGACGTTTGCTGACTTTCTCGGGATGGGGGGGGGGTCAGCGTCTTTTGCTTGTTTTAAAACTCCACACTCTTTTCCTCACCAAATGAATACCAAAATAATATCTTATTACTGCTGTCTGTTATTCCTCATTACTTTCTGTGTTTTAACCATGTTATGCCCCCCATAAACACATACACACACACACACATTCATACACACACACACACACACACATGCATTCATACACATGCACACACAACACACACTCCCTTTTTCTTGTCTCTTTTTCAGAAGCCTTCTGGTTATTTTTTCAAGTCTGTTATTAAGTTTTCTAATTTTCTTTCCAATACTACTCAACGTGATGTTTAGTTCACTTCTCACTTCAGTAGCCCCCTGCTGTTTTTTTCTTTTTAAGGAGTTTTATTTGCAAATACATTTAGTCATTCTTTAGTTCAACAGTCACTTAACTTACAACCTGTGTCTGGTTTCACTGCGCACGTCTGCTTTTATGTCTGTTTTCATTGCGCATATCTGCTTCTGCGACCTTTGCTTCTGTAAGGTTGAGCTTATGTTAATTTTCGTTTTCAGGTTCTTCTTGGCATTTTCTTGGATTTTCATTTGTAGGGACTTTTGTAGTCGGTTTGTGAGCTCCTTCATACATACATCTGGCTCTTTGAAATTTCTGAAGATACCAGTTTAGGAAGACCTTTAATACCTGTCGGACTTACCATTTTATTTGCTAATGTTTATACACAAGCAATTGCATTGACTCATAAAATGTTAAAACTGGCAGGGAAAAATTTTCCACTCTACTCATGACCAAGCATGGCCTTTCTATGCCTACGTCACTGAGACCCAAGTGGCCCTCAGAGTGGACTTTAATCTGCATGCTGCATCACCAGGGGATATTTTTGACGCATACATGCTAGAACATCATCCCAAGTCAGCGAGTTCAGAGACCTGAGCTGGGGTGAGTAATCGTGTTGTTTGCAACCCTCCAGGCCATTCCGACTCGTGCTAGCGCTTCTAGCAGCGCCATTCTCCAGTGTAGACCATCGGGTTAGAAGATGCCTCCACGGACTTACATCTAACTAAATTCAAATTCCTTTTGTGATGATGTCTAAGAGGAGCCTTTGCTACAATGTCAGTTCAGTTATGTAGTCAGGAGTCATATAAAAACATTAATAGAAAGATGAAGGCTAGATAAAATAGCACAGGCATACTAATAAAAATATAAATGCAGGCTTATCTATAAATATACACACACATATTTTCTGGTACACATGGAGAAATAGGTGTATGTGTGTACGTATGTGTGTGTGTGTGTGTAATTTACCCAAGAAATTATCTTGGCAGAGGGGAAGACTTTTTAAAAAACATAAAAGATTATATGTAATATTGGAGCCTATTTGCATTATATACACAAATTTATAAAATAAAAGCATATTTTTCTCTGTAAAAATTACTAGGCCGATGTCACTTTTCTGTCATATTTTTGCCAAATGCCCTATTATTGTGACGCCTGCTCAGCAGTTGCCTCTGCAGGGAAATCCATCCACAAGTATGCATGGAATACTTGCTCTTCATGAACCCTCGCTCTTGTGACCCTAACTCAAACAGCACTATAGTGCACATTAAAATGTGAATAATCTCTTTAGTCAGATAAAACTCTTGGTGGAAACATTTTTGGAAAAAAGAAAGTATGATATTAGTTTGAATATTCTGTAACCATAAGATTTATTAACTTTTACTGAGCTTTATTTTTTTTTCTGATTCCATGAACATGTGCCTCATCTTTCCTGAGAGGCAGATTTTCTCTCTGTTCCATGCTCTCCTCTGTGTATTAGAGTATTGTGTGACATGCTGTTAGCTGAGTGGCTGGGTGGAAGGGGCATTCTATCGCTCGGAATGCCATGCAGCAGTTCATGCATTATATTCATAAGCATGATCTTTAATTTAATTTCTTTGACAAGTGCAGTGAAGGGTAAAATCAGGCGGTCATAATTCTGACTTCGCCATCACTCAAAGGAGCTCAGTGATTGACCAGCTTTGAAGGAGCAGGAATGAGGACGACAGCTTCCTCGAGAAGAAAAGCCTGGTGTCGCCCTGTAGACTTTAAGATACGAAGCGTTTAAACAAACTAAATTTCTCTGGCAAAAATTACAATTCAGTAAATGCTGACACCGCCATCTTGCTTTCAATTTGCTCTCTGTTACCCATGATCTGGGAGCACTTGGAGCTTTCCTATGTAGTCAGGAACAGCCGGCAATCCATTTGGTTTATGGCTGTGTCCTCCACAGTCCCCCATTCCGTGCAGCTGTGGGCATGATGCAGTATTAGCATTCAGATTCCAAATCAAATTTAGAAAACGTCGGCATTGTGATAATCTCTATGGTGTGAAAGCCAAGCTTGCCAGGGGAGGGGAGCCACGAGTCTCATTTGAACAGAAGGCTTTCCAGTTTTATTTGTCTATGGTCAGTGTTGTTTGCTAACCCCACACCTCCTCATGTGTGGAGGTATCCCACGTAGGGTGATAAGATATCTGTATTGTCCCTGCTATACATAAACAGCTAAATAAAATATGAGCAGACCTTCTGCCTTTTCAAATTCTGGTTCCCTTTTGGGGAAGTTTTTCTAAACGAGGGCTTGTGTTCCCATGCACTAAAGTGGAAGGAATAACCTTGCTTTTTGTGATCACAAGTCAGACTTCAACAAGAGGCTCTATAGAAATTACCCAGCATAGTGCATTGAAGCATATTGAATATCCAACAAGGAAAGTTCCCTCCCACAAAAAGTCACTTATTTTATTTATTAATCCTTGAGGCTCCTTTTAATATGATCAAAATATTTTGTAACTAATGTTTAGAACGGATGGCCTCAGTCTCCTATGTCAATGGCTTTCTCTCATATTTCCCTTGAGTTCATTCACTCAGCACTCCCCTCCCCCATGCCACTGCATGAGTTCGAAATAAACCTCCCAGCCCGTTCTCTCCTTCAGATCTTTCCTGCAAATCATGCTTTTCAAGAAAGCTCTTTAGCTGAATGTTTTCACAAGTGCACAGAACAGTACTTTTTTTCTGCTTTCACTTACTACCTCTAAAACTTCAAGGAGGGCACAGACCAGGTCAGGAAAGGAAGGACAAGCAGTCTAGGGTTATGGCTATTCAATCAGACCTTGCTGTTGAGACAGTCACCGTTAACCCTTCAGCTCTCCAGTTTCTGTAAGATGGGGGAAACAAGGTTCTCTCCTCTGCCTCAGTCCTGCTCTCTATGTGTTTCTCAAGGGTGGATGATAGAACTCTACAGTGCTATCCTCCAAAGCCCTCTCAAGATATTTGTGAAGCCAAGTGACTTCCACAGAGAGGGATGTGCTTCCTGAAATCTCAATGTACCTGTAATACAGAATGGGTGGGATCTGCTGCAGCTGGGGGAAGAGATGATAGCAAGGTACCTACAGCATCCTTCCTCCAAAATGTCAGCAGAGGGATCGCCATCCAGACGGAGTTTCTCCAAGTATTCAGTGCACACCCTTTTGTTGAGTACTGTGGTAGTTTCCCCTTCTCTGTGACTATACTTTCTCAGATTTTAGTTTCTTATGCTTAACTGTGGTCTGAAAGTATTAAATGGAAAAAAATCCAGAAACAAGTAACCCCAGAAGCTTTAAATGACTTTTACTGTAGTATATTATAATCCTATTTTGTAAGAATTTTTATAGGAATTCTTAACCTCTTTTTGTATCCACCTTATAAATTATTAACAACAACAACAACAAAAATAGCTGAGTGTGGAGATTCTTTTAAGTGACTTGGATACTATGGATTCTCATGCACTCATTCCCCCATGAACGGCGGTTCCCTGTTATCACATTGGTCGTTTCAATCAGCACCTTCCCTAGTAAGTGATGGTCATGAAGTTGCTGTCACTCACGACTGCCAACGTCAGGAGGAAAGGATGAAATTATCAAAGGAAGAAAAGAAGAGGGATGGACCGTGACCTTCCTGGCTTTGAGATCGACCTAACTAGGGCAACAGGAAAATGAAAAAAACGACAGATGCACACACAGAACAGCTGGGATCCCAGGTCTCTGAAGGGAGGCAGTCCCAGGCTGCAGTCATCTCAGAAAAGGGAGCTGTATTGGGACTTTCTGCACATAATATTGCCTTTCGTATTTGGACCAGCAGCAAGTCTCACCGTTTTTATGGAACTGAAGCACTGGGTTCTGTGACACGGTCATTCTCATGTCCACCATACAATACATCTCATCTCCTCCCCAAGAGAGAGGGAAGCTGGCATAGACAGGGGTAACAAGCCTGAACTCACTAGGAAACAAATTTTCAAATCTTACTTTTTTCACTTCAGAATGCAGTATAATCCTCCATTTAGTCTTGTCTAATGTATCTCTTTGATATAAAACTCTGAAAATCTACATCAACATCAGATATATAAAAAAAATGATTCTTTCTGAACTCTTTCCTGCATTCCCAGTGAATACTTATAATCTTAATTCAAAATCTCTGCATCACGCTTTTCATGGCCACATGGACTTCTGAGAACACAAAGGGCCACACTCTCTGGGCACAGATGGAAAAGAGTCTCTTTAATTATATTTTTAGTTTTATTTTATTTTACATGTATGAGTGTTTTGTCTGGAAAGATTTCTATGAACTACCTGCATGATTGGTGCTTGTAGGAGGCAGAGGAGAAGGTTACATCCTCTGGGACTAGAGTTACAGAGAGTTGTGAGTCACCATATGGTACTGTCAACCAAACCCACTCAATGTTTGAAGAATTCATCTAAGTGGATACAAAGTTAGCTAATAAAAGAACAAAGGAAAATACCTATTGAACAGATTCCCACAGAGCATTTTTTATAATCATTTTAAAGGTATCTTTTTTTTAAAAGTTGTATAGATGCCTCTGAGTTATTTTGGACTATGTCTCTTTAAATCTTCAGTTCATCTACTTTAATATAGAACTGAGGATGAAGTTCGCATCCATTCACTTTCGTTTCATTGAAAACTTGTTTATTAGCTATGCGGATGAAGCATTTGAGTAATCACCACACACACACACACACACACACACACACACACACACACACACACATACCACACATACACACAATGGTGGCACCATGACAATAGAACCTTGAGGATTTGTAATACTGGGTCCTAACTTTTCAACAGATAGAGGTTTTATATGTTTTGTCTTTAACGAGGACTGTTTAAAAAAAAAAAAGAAACAGTATTGGAATTTCACATTGCGGTTGTACTTCATAATCTCAGTTTCTATTGCAGCAGAGTTGTTCTTTCCTACTGTACCAGAGAGAGCCTTAGAATTGTCCACCCACATCAGAATTACCTGTCCACACACCACAGTCTCCTGAGGGCTAGCTCAAGCATGGCTGTCCTTCCTCGTACATGTCGCTCTGGAGCCATTAGAGGCAGTCTAGGGAATGAGCTCACCCCCAGGGAACACTCTGCCCAAGGGAGCGATGCACAAACCCCAGGGTACACTTTTCTCCTTGGGCACAGATGCTAGCTAATCCGCTGGGATCATTTGTCATTTTTCCATTCTGAGAATTCACCACTCAGCACTAACAACTGTTGCCCTGGCAGGAAGAAGAAAGACACATGGTCTGTGAGAAAATGGAGAGAGACAAGGAGATGGTAAAGTCAGGGTGGTCCTGGAGGGCACTTCCTAAACAGCAGCAAACAGCCCTTCCCTGGAGACTTGCTCCTCCTTCTTTCTAAGGCAGCCACTTCGGCCAATGGACCAATGCCATTGGCACAGGCTCTGCAGCTAGGCCCTCCCTTCAGCAAATCAGGAAGCACATGTAGCTTGACGCTGAGCACCATTCCTTCTAGGAGTTCCTGACAATCCGAAAGTGTAATTGCAAAATATAAAGCAGGAAACAAAAAAAAAAAAAACCTTTTTCCCTAGATAATCAGAGGGTCAGTTGCCAAGCCTCTGGCATCCCTCATCTGTCAATAGTTCACTGAGGATCTTAGAGGAGCATGAGCATTCCTCTTACAAAAGATCAAAGCCTGGGGCTTGGAATCATCTGAGTGGGTAACAAGCTTGCTGTGCCAGTGTGAGGACCTGAGTTCAGATCCCCATCCCAGACATCTGTGTGACACCAGCACTGGGGGTGGGGATGCGGTGGGGGAGGGACTTGCTGGCCAGCCAGCCTAGATAAAATGTCAAGCACCATATTCAGTAAGAGACCTTCTCTTAAAAAACTGAGGTTGTAGAAGCAATTGAGAAAGGTGACTGACATCAGCTTCTGGCCTCTGCCTGTGTTTGTAAGGATGAGTGTCACTGCACACACACACACACACCAGAGCACCAATACTGATAAAGTGCTGCTTTTAGACCCTAGCAAGGTTTCATCAGTTCCCCAGTGATGTTCTTTATAAACCAAAGATCCTCTGCAAAGCTAAGGACCCTACCCTGATGTCATGTGTCCTTGTCCTCCAGTCTAGAATGGTTCTTCTGATATAATTTGACTGTAGGATTCTTGACACTATCAAACAGCGTAGGACAATTGCAATGCATGGTATTTCTGGCCCATGGCTATCTGTTGTTCCGTGACAGGAGCCCACCTAAGCATCTTTGCATTCCTCTTTCAGAAGTGACTGGTTTGTTTGTTTGTTTGTTTGTTTGGTGTGTGTGTGTGTGTGTGTGTGTGTGTGTGTGTAGGGGTGTTCACAGCCTGTTCTGTGACATGACTGACTTCAGTCTGTCTCATTAGGATAATGTTCATTAGGTTATGGTGTTGTCTAAGATGCTTTCTACCTGAGTAGCTAGTTCAGGCTCTGTAACTGATGAGAATCTTACAGGAGACTATAATAAAAGCATATCATGCAAACATCACATCACTTTTTGAACTTTTCATTAATTGATTATTTTTATGTTGTTATAGATTCATGATTTCTTATTGCCCTAGATTTGACATTCATCAAATCTTCAAGAGGTGTCCCGACCTTAATGGATATTCAAAAATAAGTTTTGGGGTGGCAGTTGTGTGGGGTCACTATAGAAAAAACATTATCAGTTGGCCTTCATGGCTAAATATGGAGAATCAGTATACAAGATGTAGCCTTCTCTATGACCTCTGATTTCTACATGGTCTTCTTGAAAAACACTAATCACCACTATAATCAGGTTCTCCAATTGAAGGCAGAGGCAGCTTTTTTGTTTCTCAACTGCCCAGACCCCAAATAATCACACAGAAACTACATTAATTGCAGTATTGTTTGAACAATAGCTTAAACATATTTTTAGCTAGCTTTTGCATCTTAAATTAACCCATTTCTATTACTTTATATTTTATCACAAGGCTTGTGGTTTATTGGTAAGGTTCTGAGGTATCTGTCATGTTTGGCAGCTACATGGTATCTCCCTGACTCTGCCTACTCTCTCTCTCTCTTTACATCTCTGTTCAGATTTTCCACCTGGCTTTACTCTCTTCAGCCATTAGCCAAAAGCAGCTTCTTTATTAACCAATGGCAATAAAACATATTCACAGCATACAGAGGGGAATCACACATGACCCCCCTTTTCTGTCTAATTATAAAAGGTTTTAACTTTACCAAAGAAAATTACATATAACAAAACAGGTATTAAGCAAGAATTACAGTTACAGTGTTTATATCTATTCTATATTTTATCATAAACAAGGAAAACTATAACTATCTATTCTTCAACTCCATCAATGACTCCAGATGGATATAATACTACCTTAGTAAACAGAAAGTGCATTGTAAGCAACTTCCAAAACTAGAAAGTGCATTGTAAGCAACTTCCAAAACTCTATTTAATCTTTTATTTATTAATCTATACTAAGGAAAACTATAACTATCTATTCTTCAGTTCCATCAAAGACTCCAAAAGGATATAATATTACATAAGTTAACAGGAAGTGCAGTAATTCTGAAAGATTATCTCACCTTTAGGCAAGTTCAGCAGTCATTTTTCTGTGGGTTCTGCATGTCCAGTTCATACAGCATACCATCAAGAAGTCTAGGCATAAGCAGTTTCTTGCCAAAATGGCTAACCAATTCCATAAAAAGCCTCTTGGATGACCATTATGCTCTTGAAGTAGATTGGTGCTGGCAGGAATGGATGAGTCTCATTGTGATGAAAAGGCCTAAGTTCTTAAAACATTTTAAATGCCATCTTCTGTTAGTCTTTGAAAGATTTGAAGAATATCTGTCTATCTGAAATATATCTCTGTATATCTAGAAAAACTAACTAACATGACTACAAACTTGACTATTATAGATGACAATCTACTAACTTGTATTTCTTCATTACACAGTACATTTTTAAATTAGCTTCACAAATACAATACCTTAATCAAGAGCAGAAATATACATATAACAAGATACCTTTAAAACACATATATTGATTTAGCTTAGCAGCCGTACAGTGAAATGTCTCTCTGTACTTAGATCATTTACAGTCAAAAAATTAAAAGAGGACACATAATATAATATACATAATCCAGACTCTCTGTGTATTTTCCATCTTTATGTGGCTTACTTTTTTTACTCTATTACTTTTTAGTATTTATTTTATCATCTTTATTCCTTTAATTATGACTGTCTGTATTTTGTCTTTTTAAAGACTTTGTTTTAATTTTACTGTATTCTCTCTCTTCTCTCTCTCAAGCCTATGCACATTTTTTTAAACACACTGTGACCTGTTCATAGGTTTATTTGTGTCTGAAACTGTCTTTATTGTGTATCTGTAATCCTTTTCTGACCAGGACAACTTCTTAAAATGCTAAGCAGCATGGCTAGGAGTAAGGCTGCTTTGTCCTTTTGGCTCTGCCCAGTCCAACATGGTGGAGGTCTGTTCAGCACCAGCTCTATGAGCCCTGCTCAGAGCTCCATTTTCAGGCACATGGTGGGTCTCCTTTGCCATTAAGCAAGTTGTAGCACTCTGCTCCCAAACCCCATTTAAATGCTCCTACAGCTGATCCTCCCAAAAGAGTCAGAGCTATTTGTGCTGGTGAACCAGGAAGCCTTCTCCTAAAGAAGCTGCACCTCTACTTGCTACCAGCAAACAAAGCCCATTCAAAAAAAAACAAACAAACAAACAAAAAATGTGTTTACTAAGAGGTGCTAACTCTGCATTTTGTGTGTGTGTGTGTCTAAAACTACTTTTAAAGCTTTCTCAGGTTTTATGTGCATGTAGTTGCCCATGAAGGTGATGTAGGTTCTTCCTCTGTATGCTGTGAATGTATTTTATTGTCATTGGTTAATAAAGAACCTGCTTTGACCTATAGCAGGGCAGAATATAGCCAGGCTAGGAGAGCTATATATAGAAAGAGTAGGCAGAGTCAGGGAGATGCCACATAGCTGCTGAAGGAAACAGACACCTCAAAACCTTACCAGTAAACCACAAACCCTGTGGTAAAATATAAAATAATAGAAATGAATTAATTTAAGATGCAAGAGCTAGCTAAAAATACCCTTAAACCTATTGTCCAAACATTATTGCAATTAATATAGTTTCTGTGTGATTATTTGGGGCCTGGGCAGACAGGAAATGAACAAGCTGCCTCTACCTACATCCAAATTTGGTTAAGCTTTCCAGAACACCATCCATAGAAAGTTGAGAAACAGCATCACAACCTGGGATTCAAGGTTTCAAAAAGTTTCCACTCAGTTGAACTGTCAAATATTGCCTTTTCATTGTATAATATCAAGCAAATTAGCAAATGGTCAATGTACATATGTAGATGTAGCCATGTCAATATATGTAGATACAACTTCTATTTTTGTAAAGGTAATCCATGTGAGACAAAGGTCATTTCTACATTGACAAAGCTCATTAAACATTTTTATTATATCATTCCTTTCTCTGTATCTGTCACTCTCTGTATGTCTGTGTATGTGTATGTCTCTTTGTGTGCGCGTGTATGTGCATGTAGGCAGGTACCACAGTTCTTATATTGGGATTATAGGCAATTTAGGAGTTGGTTCTCTTCTTCAACCATGTGGTTCCCAGGGATTGGGCTCAGGTCATCAGGACTGGCAGCAAATGCCTTTATCCTCTGAGCCCACAGCAAGATCCATTGTGATATGGAATCAATTCTGCTATTTCTTGCTGGGCAGTCTGCCAGGTTGATGAGTCTCTGGAAGAGACAACTGTCTAGTTGTGTGTACAGAGATCAAAGTGTATTTTAGTAAGGCCTGCATGGGCAATCCCTCTGTTTGTGCTTCCAGATCTCTCTCCAACTTGCTTTGTATTTTGAAGCTGGTGACCCACCCCTTTACTGGACTCGCTCTCCTTCCAGTTTTGAATGGTTCAACCAGTTTCTTCATTCTTTTTCATGTTTCCTAAGGAGGATTATTTTGGAAATTTTGTTCTTTGTTAGTAAAACCTTCATAGCATAACCGCATGGTGTATGTTTTTATATTTCAATCTTTTGGTGGGTGTGAAGCAAGGAGTAATTAAGGATTTTTGTTTTGTTTCTGTGTGTGTGTGTGTGTGTGTGTCTTACCCTGCCAATGAATAAATATCTGGCTCACATTTAGAAGTCATAGGTCAGCATAGTGGGAACTTTTTGCCAAGGACTACTGGAGACAGGAAAAGATCACATGGCATTTGTTCACCTCATTGAGCCGGCAAACACCATCTTCCTTAGGCAACTTGAAGGTGGCCCTTTGCACCTCCAGCTATTATTCAGTTATAATGAACCACCTCTAGCGCTGATGTTGGTAATGGCTCCCTTCATTGTTAGCTCTGTGGATCTTCATAAAGCTTCATTGACCCCCCCATTCTACCTACATCACCTAAATTTCCCCTTTGATAAACTCATCACACTCTCAAATATGCCCACACTTCCCATTGGGACTTTGGAAGTTCTCTTTCTGCTGCAATCATCATCACCACATCCCAGAACGTGACCTTGGAACCTAACATTAACCACATATTGACTTGACTCCCTTCTCTCTCCTGGCTGGAATATTTCCCTTGGTTTAAACTTTACTTAGCTGCTATGTTTGTCTTTCAAAATGTGCCTCTGAGTCGGTAACTCAAGTGACCTTCATAACCATCTGCGCTGGATTTTTATCAACTTGACACAAAGTAAAATCATTGGGAAAGAGAGAACCCCATTAGAGAAAATGCCTCCATTGAATTGGCCCGTTGTCAAGTCGGGGGGGGGGGCATTTTCTTGATTAGTGATTGATGTAGAAGAGCCCAGGCAAGTGTGGGTGGTGCCATACCTGGACAGATGCTCCTGGTTGTTGTATTAGTCAGGGTTCTCTAGAGTAAAAGAATTTGTAGTTTGTGTGTGTGTGTTTGTGTGTGTGTGTGTGTGTGTGTGTGTGTGTGTGTATACAAATATATGGAGGGATTTATTACAATGATTTACAAGCTGCATTCCAGCTAATCCAACAAAGGCTAGCTATCAACAGAAAGTCAGAAGACCTAGTAGTTGCTCAGTTCACAAGTCTGGCTATCTCAGTTAATCTTATATGCTGGAATCCTGAAGAAGTAGATTGTAATGCCAGTGAAGGGATGGGTGTGCTATCAAGGTGAGAGCAAACAGGCAAAGAGGAAGAGCTTCCTTCTTCCCACAGTAAGTGTGGCCCTAAAATAAAGGTATGTCTTTCTGCCTCAAAATCCAGATTAAAGGCATGTCTTCTCCCAGCTCAAAATACCTGGATTAAAGGTGTGTCTTCCTAATTCAAAGATATAGTGGATCTTCCTACTTCAAATTTAGCAAAACCATCCCTCACAGATGTGGCCTCCATTTGGAGGTTTAGTTCCAGGTATAGTCAAGTGGACCACCAAGCAGAGTCATCACAGCTTTGTAAGAAAGTAATGAGCAAGCCACAAAGAGTCACAGTGTTGCCTGTATGGCCTCTGTTTCAGTTCTACCATGGCTTCCCTCCTCAGTGGACTAAGAGTTGTAAACTTAAATAAACCCTTTCCTCTCCAGGTTGTTTTAGGCCCTGTTTTTTTTTCTTCCAGCAATAAAAAGCAAATTAGAACATCAATACCCAGTATGTTTTCATTCTATTGTTTGAGGTGGTTACCAAACACTCTTGGGTTCTAGGGGAGAGAAATAGAGACCCTACTTTTGATGAAGGCTAGCAAAGCCACATTTTCAAATGACAAACAAACAAACATTAAAGCATAGAACATGTACTACTACTACTACTACTACTACTACTACTACTACTACTACTACTACTACTACTACTACACAGCCTAATCCAGTGTCTACCACACATATACAATTAAGTCAATAACATTACCGGGATGAGTTCAGAAGGAGACACTGGTTCCCTCAAAGTGAGAGTAAGTCGAGATACACAGATGTGAAGTCCGAAGTCTACAGACCAGACAGAGGAGAGAGATCACAGTGAGGTAAGCCTGGGCAAAAAAAAAAAAAAAAAAAAAAAAAAAAAAAAAAAAAAAAAAAAAAAAAAGCTGTGGCTTCCTGTCAGTGATGACTCACCTCACTCAGTCTCTGAAGCCTGTTAACTGAAGGATTTCGTTTTACGGTCTGGATGATCCCCTGCACCTGGTCATACAGCCGTCGTCTCCTCATTTGTGTTTCTGGTTTAGAGGCATTCTTCCGCAAAATTAGCTGACTCCAAATTCATTGCTTTTGCTGAGAGGACCGTCACACTCTGCTGTCTGGGCAGCTCTACTAAATCACGCCTGAGCTTCAAGTCTTCCGTGGCCTGGAGGCTTATTTCAAGAGCGAGTCTCCTCGTGTGTATGACAATTTGCCTTTCCAGAGTGTGCCATCAGCAAAGTAATAGGAAATGAGAGACTGTGTTGCAGTCAAGTCAGAGGGATTGGTGTGTCTGTGTGTATGTGTGTGTGTGTGTGGGGGGGGGAGACTCTGCTCTTTTTCTCTGAGAGATGGATTTTCAGAATGGATAACACAACAGCACTAGGTCCAATGAATGGAAGATAGAGATTAAATGAGAGGCAATCCCAGAACAGCTCTGGGACATTCTTAGACAGTATCATCATAGCCAGTGCTACACTTAGTAAGCCATTTCTGATGATGGCAGGTGCCCTCATATGAGGACGTGTGACTGCATACACCACTCTGGATTTGTAGATCAGTGATGTTTCTCAAGTGTCCAACATATTACTGGTGAGCAAGCAAGCATGAGAAGCATTGGTAGCCTACTGTAGGCCAAGAGACTCCATTCAAGAACAGAAGAATCATTTTAAAGGGTTCCAGAGGAATCAGTGTCTAAAGAGTTCACACGGCACTGGTTCAGAAAACTCAGCCGTTGCAGGTCTCTCCTGTCTCTGTCCTCTGCCTGCCCACCTCCGGAAAAAATCCTGATGCTGATAGTCTACCTCTCCAAGGCCAAAACCGATTCAAGCCTAGAGAGAACAATCTGTTATTTCCCAATGGCTTCAGTGCAAGTGGTGAAGCTGTGTTTTCTTATTTCTGATTGGCCAAATATGGTCAAGTGTCTACCCCCTGAACCTACCACTGTGACCCAGGGGTATTCAATGTTCTACCTACGGCTGGGTCTCCTGGCAGCTCTGGGTCTGGGATAGCAAAAGGGGAAAACATGATCAATTACATTCAGATTCATGGAAAAGTTAGTCCCACCCAATGGCAAATGCAACATACTAGACTACTGTTGTCAAGTTAAGGCAAACGGAGCACAGACTGTGAAATGAAAAAGTTTGGGGGAGTGAGGAGCTGCCTGGGGAAGTAAAGGCAGAACAGGAGAGACTCAGGTCATGACTGTGATATCTGGGTTGAGTCCACATGGGAAGATTTCAAGAATGAATTTCTGGAAGGAGCCTGAGAGCAGAAAGTGTGAGTCAGACTCCGAACTGAGCTGCGCTATTAGCCCAAGAGAGCACATTTGGAAGGCAGCGTGGAACTATGCTTCTAAACTTTGGTTGTTTGGTCTTTAAATGTCATCCTGTATTTCCAAACTATTTGATGGTGGGTTAAAAAAGAATGCCAGAAGTACTGCTTATGACTGACCTCATTCTCAGGGCCATCCCAGGCACTGGGGAAATTTGAGCTCCAGTTGACTCTGAAATTCTTTGGGTGGTATGGTAACTCTGTCTTTAGATGTTTATGCCTTGGCAGCCACAGGGAATTACTTCCCCCTTGGTGTTTAGGTGCCGGATTTCCTCGTCTGGTGCCCATTAAATTAGGGAGTGCTGGAACTTGTCATCTGCTAATAAAGTTACTAGCAACGCATTTCAGTAACGAGGGCCCTTCCCAGAAGTACTGCTGCTCACGGTTCCCTATGGATACATCCCAGAAGACAGACATTGGGTGTAACACAAGAGCCAGTTTATGGATTTTGATGTTAAGACCTATGTCTTAGGAAGCTGACTCTTAAGATTTTGCCCTTTAAAGTGTATTCATTGACATTTTAGTACATTTCTACGTATAAAGTAAGATCTGGTCAGGTCTGAAGGAGTCTAGTACTAGTGACCGAAAATTTAGGAACTGGCAAAATGTGACCAAAACATCATGTCTTAACAACCAAAAATGCCTTCAAAGGATTATTGTGATGCCAAATGGTACTTACTAGGACAGGGACTATGAAACAAATAAAACCTTAAAATGGAAAATACTGCCGGTTTCACAAAGAACGCTGTGCTCAGATAGCCAATTAAATTCTAGTTTGAAATAAAATTCTGCATAAGCTTTAATTATTCGACAACGGGTTCATGCATCCAATTAATTGGGAGAAGTTTTCTCTGGAGGCGGTGGCGGTGGCATTGTGCCAGTCTCTCAGAGCATCCAGGTCTGAATCTCAGCTCCGCCACTTGAGCAACTTGCAGGCTTTTGTTGGTGTCTCTAAGCTTCAGTCTTCTCATTTGTAAAACAGGAATGAAAATCCTTACTGTCTAAGGATTGGGTCAAAGGTGATAGGTAAAATAGAGAGAGAAGAGGAAGCATGGAATCTGGCATGTGAAACTATATTGAACACTTAAAACCACAGCTATCATCCCAATTATAATGATTGCCCCTGCTGCATGAGGGTAATTGAGACCCATTTCCCCGCTTATCCGCAGCAGAAAGCCCAGAAAGCAAATGCTTAGTATTTTTCCCCTTTTTCTCTAATTTCTTGAGTATAGACTTAAAATCCAACTCAATCCAGCACAATTATGCCCATGGCAGGAAGGAAGTGATCCTGGCCTCCCAGAAAAATTATACTCAAATGATTAATTCTCTGCTATGTGTCATGTCTTTTATTCCTAAAAGTATTTACCTTTACTTTTCTTCTGTCTAGCCATTTCTGGCCATTACCATTCCTCTCCCTTCAGTAAATCTGCCATCTTTTTTTTCAACAGGTGCCAGCCAAAAGGCCCTTAAGCCCTTATGAGTTAAGAGCGAAGTTTCAGCTGAGAAAAGAAATAAAACCCAGTCTCCTTCAAATTGTGACCCGACAAGTTGGGCATGCATTTGTTTGCCTGTGTCTTTCTTCCCAGGTTTACAGAACAGGCTTTGCTGTCTATGTAGAAACTGGCAGGTATCGCTGGCTTTTAGCCAGTTATGTCTTCATTTTCTGGGTCACGGATTTCTCTACTATAAAATTCAACTCTGATCAAATTAGACTGGGTTATTAGAGGAAGGAAGGAAGGAAGGAAGGAAGGAAGGAAGGAAGGAAGGAAGGAAGAAAAAGAAGGAAGGAAGGAAGGAAGGAAGGAAGGAAGGAAGGAAGGAAGGAAGGAAAAGA
Organism: Microtus ochrogaster; assembly: GCF_000317375.1. Taxonomy (NCBI): domain Eukaryota; kingdom Metazoa; phylum Chordata; class Mammalia; order Rodentia; family Cricetidae; genus Microtus; species Microtus ochrogaster. The sequence continues at coordinate 6,272,901 of NW_004949101.1, read as the reverse complement.
GAAAAGGAAGAGGGGGAAAGGAAGGAGGGAAGGAGGAAAAAAGGGAGAGTGGGAGGGAGGGTATGAAGGCAGGGAGGGATGGAGGAAGGAAGGAAGGAAGGAAGGAAGGAAGGAAGGAAGGAAGGAAGGAAGG